>NC_053027.1:197272075-197510678 GCF_003073215.2 Triticum urartu | reverse complement strand
ATAAAAATCGCCTATTCACCCCCTCTAGTCGATAGAACACACTTTCAAAGGCCCGACAGGAGGCGAGAGAAGCGCGATCAGAGTCCAGAGCACTCTGTGAGGAGGTTCGGCAGGCAAAAGAGATATTGGCAGGAAAGCCTTTTCTGCTGCAGACGAAGTTCGGTGACCCAGACTATGCTCAGTTGAACCAAGTGTGGAGTTCTTCGGACGAGTACTTGGACTTGTCGAAGAGTTCTTCTGATGCAGTGCGGTATTACCAAGCGCAAGCCGGATATGCAACGGAGAAGCTTTTTTGGTCACAGTTTGGTGTGTCAAAGCGCCCACTGCTGCTCAATGAACAAATGTCCCAATGGGCCAAACTTCATAGGGTTTCTGGCGCTGCCATGAAGGATGTCATAGTCCGGCTATGGCTGACCGAGCCTGCGCCGAATAGCTATGTTGGTCTGGTGCAGAAGCTTGTCGAAGTAGTGCCGCACATCGATGTTGTGAAGCGATCGGCGTGCATTGAGGGTGCACGGATGGCCCTTGCCCGAGTCAAGACATTCTGGGGGAAGATGAAGGCCATCGATGTCACGATGAAGGGTCCGCCCAAAGGCGAGGACCGTCCGCAACCAGAGCATTATTTTGAAGACGTCATGGAGGCCGCCCGCTTGATTAAGGGCCAATGCTCGAAGAACATAATGTTCGAGTGAGGTGTATGATGATTGTAAAAGACAACTATATAGTTAATCTATTTATGTTTTGATCAAAAAGCTTGAATTCCTCATGTGCGGACGTTTTAATATAATGTGAAAGTTTTCCAGTCGTCGGCTTCAGTCCCCTCGTAGGCAGTATGGGGGTGTTCGGAAAAGCATTTAATCACTCTTTATCCAACATCTTGGTCCATGAAGGAGGTGATAATGCGGCGAACCAGGCAATCAGACTATAAGGCGTTAACACTATCACTTAACCATAGGAGTTTTATGGTGGGGCTACGACATAGCCCCTGGTGTGTATGCGGCATGTGGTGCCTTGCATATCTGATCTGAAAAAGATCCTTTGTGTTACACAGAGACTCGCTAAGGATTCCAATAAGTCGTCAAGTGGTTGACCAGCTCTCGCCGCATCATGACAGTCAGTTCTCGGCTTTCTCTACTGAGGTGCTCATCCGGTCTAGGTCAAGGCACAATTGCAGTAGTTCTCCCTTTACTACCCTAGAAGATAAGGCGAAACATAGGGTAGCAAACACAGGAGTCGAGCAACCCAACTATTTACCCAAGACAATGATTCGGAGCTGATGCATATAAGGCCAAACTTGCGACGCCGAAGTGCTCTATAGAGCTATTTGGACTTTTACTGACAGCTCATTCGTTCCCATGCCGAGCCCCCGGCAGGGTATGCCGAGGTGTATCTGCAGAGCAGCCGTTAAGGCCGTACTTATTGTTGAAAGATTATGAAAGATTGTTTCAGATGAGACTTACTGAGAATGGAGCGATGTGCCAATGATAAATTTATGTATATATAATAATAATAATAATAATAATAAAGGAACCGTGAACCCAGCTATTTGACATGCTTGGGGTCGGGATCAGAGGAAAAAGGGCATATTACAGGCTCGGAATAAAGAGTATGGTCCACAAAATGTTATTTTGGACCTCCTGTTGCACGTTTGCGTCGCCCGTCCTCGGGGAGGGGAATCCTTAAGGGAAGTAGCCCCTTAGGTGAGCATACGGATCCGAACTCCGATAGAGTCCGTTGTAGATGTTGTCCCGCTGGTCACCTGTTATTTAGGGATGATATAGAAAAATGAAGTAACCAGATAGAAAACGTTACGGGAATGCTTGTCGGGTTGTCCTTATTATGCTTCCGCCGATGCCCATGGTATCTTGAGTGCGTAGTGATGTGCGTGAGGTGCAAATTTTGCCAGTGCAGTACGTGGGTGGCGAAAGATGGACTGCTATTCACGTTCCCGGAGTAGTCGGACGTCGGAGGGAAACTATTTCTGGCCCCTGGCGTTCTGCTGGCGAGCCGATCCGTCGTCTTTATCGCCTGGTGGCCTCCTCCCCTTGTGATCAGCGTTAAGCTTGCCTGCCTGCTTGAAGACCCAACAGTTTCGGTATTTATGATTAGCTGGCATATCAGGGTGACCGTGAATCTGACAAGGTCGGTCCAATCTCCTGTCGAGGGTGGATGGTCCATCCTAGTTTGCCTTTAGTGGCTTCTTCTGTTGACCGGGCTTCGGATTGTGAAATCCGTCGTTCACCGCTGTGTCGCGTATATTACTGCGACCGTTGTGTTCAGTTCATCGTTGCTTGCCATTGCCATCTCGGATTTCAGAAGTGCACGGGCTGCTGGCGTCGTTGCTTTTATGAGAAAGCCAGTTGTCTTCTCCCGCGCAGAAGCGGGTCATTAGAGTGGTAAGGGCTGCCATGGATTTGGGTCCTTCTTGGCCGAGGTGACGCGCTAGCCATTCGTCCCGGACTCTGTGTCTGAAGGCCGCAAGGGCTTCTGCATCCGGACAGTCGATAATCTGGTTCTTGTTGACTAAGAACCTGGTCCAGAGCTCCCTGGCTGACTCGCCGGGCTCCTGGACTATGTGACTTAAGTCATCGGCGCATAATGGCCAGACATATGTTCCCTGGAAATTTCCTCGAAAAGCGTCTTCCAAATCTTCTTAGTTGCCAATGGAATTTTCTGGCAAACTGTTTAGCCAGTACCGAGCTGGCCCTTTAAGCTTGAGAGGTAGGTATTTAATGGCGTGGAGGTCATCTCCGCGGGCCATGTGAATATGAAGGAGGTAATCCTCGATCCATATCGCGGGATCTGTTGTTCCATTGTATGATTCGATGTTGATGGGTTTAAACCCGTCTGGAAATTCGTGCTCCATTACTTCGTTAGTGAAGCAGAGAGGGTGTGCAGCTCCTCTATGTTGGGCCACACTATGAAGCACCTCCGGCGGGTTCCGTTTACGGTGTTTGGCCCGGGCATGGTCAGCCTTATAGCGTCCGAATAGGTGACCATCATCATCGGTCGGGGTATATCTTCGTGATCTGTACGTCTCTCGTGTACGTCCTGCTCTACCCTCCGTGCCGGATGTGTTGGTATGGTGCTCTGCTTGGGCTGCTGCTTTGTCTGGACCGAACTATGATCGCCCCACCGCATTATTCGATGGTGGTATGGGCTCCATCGCCCTGCCATCGTATTGAGGGAGCCACCTACTCTTGGGGTGGCTTTTGTCTGGGCTGCTAAGGCCGTATTCTTCGGCGGCCAAGACCTCGGTCCATCTATCATTGAGTAAGTCTGGGCTTGCTTGAAGCTGCAGCTGCTTCTTTCTTAAGCTCCTTGCAGTGGCTATAAGTCGGCGTTTAAAGCGCTCCTGCTCGAGAGGTTCCTTTGGCGTGGTAAAATCCTTGTTGCTGAGGATCTCCTCCTCCTCGGAGAGGGGGAGATAGTTGTTGTCCTTCGAGTCCCCACATGTGGCCTGTTCGTCAGGGCTATCTTGTCGGTCTTCCTGTTCCTCCTACTCGGATTCTACTTCAACAGGGTCTTCGTTGTCCGGAGTATCATCTTCTCTGGTGCTGGCAGTGTCTTCTCTTAGATGATGAGGCCTAGGGCGCCGATGTCCGGGCTATGTACCAGGCGGTTTATCCTCGACCGAATTCTCCTTCTCATCATCGAGAGCGCCGTAAGGTGTGTCTATCATACACATGTCATACCGGGAAGTGCCTGTCCCATGTCTAGCGGGTAGTAAGTTCTGGCCATGCCCCTCATCATCGTCCATACCGTCGATGTCTCTGGCGCGGGGATCGGGTGTGTTGGTTACATCTTTAATACTGGCTATGAAGTGGGTGGCGGGGGGGGGGGAGCAAAATTCTCCGTTGTCCGCCGCAAGTTCGAACCGAACATAGTTCAGAGATGGGTCGCCCGCCAGGGATAGGTTTTTTTTAGCGAATTTAGTGTGTCTCCCATGGGCGAGTGTTGGAAGACATCTGCGGTGCTGAACTTGAAGATTGATAACCGATTGATTTTGGCGTACGCAGGCTCGCAGGATTCGGAGCTCGACATCGGAGGCGAGTCCGAGGTTCCGTTGATGCAGATACCGTACGAGGTGGAATCCACGTGTGGCTCCATGCCACGGAATTGGTGGTCCCCGTGATGGGGTTGAGCTTCCCATCTTCGGACGACTTGGACTGCTCCAGATTTGAGGCCGGAGCTGTTACAGGAGCTATCTCCTGGATGCGGCCCGATGACAGGTTAAGGCCATGTTCATCGAGGCAATGGGGAGCAGTTGCCGCAGTCTCGAATCCGTCGAAGATCAAATCTCCACGGACATCCGTGACGTAATTCAGGCTTCCGAATCTGACCTGATGGCCAGGGGTGTAGCTATCGATCTGTTCCAGATGGCCAAATGAGTTGGCCCGCAATACGAAGCCGCTGAATACGAAGATCCGTCCGGGGAGAAAGGTTTCTCCTTGGACGATGTGATTACTGACGATCGAAGGGGCCATCGAACCTTTTGTCAACGACACAGTGGAACTCTCAATCAAAGCACCAATGTCGGTGTCAAAACCGGCGGATCTCGGGTAGGGGGTCCCGAACTGTGCGTCTAGGATCGATGGTAACAGGAGGTGGGGGACACGATGTTTACCTAGGTTCGGGCCCAATCTATGGAGGTAAAACCCTACGTCCTGCTTGATTTATATTGATGAATATGAGTGTTACAAGAGTTGATCTACGACGAGATCGTAATAGCTAGACCCTAGAAGCCTAGCCTATGTGGGTATGTGCTACGTCTTGAGCTTGCGTTGGTTTTCCCCGAAGAGGAAGGGATGATGCAACAGAGTAGCGTAAGTATTTCCCTCAGTTTTTGAGAACCAAGGTATCAATCCAGTAGGAGCCCACGCTCAAGTCCCTCGTACCTGCACAAAGCGATAGCTACTTGCAATCAACACGATTAGGGGTTGTCAAGCCCTTCACGGTCACTTACGAGAGTGAGATCTGATAGGTAGAATATTTTTGGTATTTTGATATAAAGATGCAAAGTAAAAAGTAAAAGCAAAGTAAATAGAAAAACAATATAAAAGTGATGGAGATTGATATGATGAGAATAGACCCCGGGGCCATAGGTTTCACTAGTGGCTTCTCTCAAGAGCATAAGTATTCTACGGTGGGTGAACAAATTACTGTTGAGCAATTGATAGAATTGAGCATAATTATGAGAATATCTAGGCATGATCACGTATATAGGCATCACGTCCGTGACAAGTAGATCGAAATGATTTTGCATCTAGTACTATTACTCCACTCATCGACCGCTATCCAGCATGCATCTAGAGTATTAAGTTAAAAATAGAGTAACGCCTTAAGCAAGATGACATGATGCAGAGAGATAAATTCATGCAATATGAAATAAACCCCATCTTGTTATCCTCGATAGCAACGATACAATACGTGCCTTGCTGCCCCTTCTGTCACTGGGTAAGGACACCGCAAGATCGAACCCAAAGCTAAGCACTTCTCCCATGGCAAGAACTACCAATCTAGTTGGCGAAACCAAACGGATAATTCGAAGAGACTTGCAAAGATAACCAATCACGCATAAAAGAATTCAGAGAAGATTCAAATATTATTCATAGATAGACTTGATCACAAACCCACAATTCATCGGTCTCAACAAACACACCGCAAAAACAAGATTACATTGAAGAGATCTCCACGAGAGAGGGGGAGAACTTTGTATTGAGATTCAAAGAGAGAGAAGAGGCCATCTAGCTACTAACTATGGACCCGAAGGTCTGAGGTAAAGTACTCACACTTCATCGGAGGGGCTAGGATGATGTAGAAGCCTTCCGTGATGACGGCCCTCTTCCGGCAGAGCTCCGGAACAGGCCCCAAGATGGGATCTCGTGGATATAGAAAGTTGCGGTGGTGGAATTAGTTTTTTGGCTCCTATTCTAATCGTTTGGGGGTACGTGTGTATATATAGGAGGAATGAGTACGTCAGTGGAGCACCGAGGAGCCCACGAGGCAGGGGGCGCGCCCCCCACCCTCATGACCACCTCTTTGATCCCTTGCAGTAGGGTCCAAGTCTCCTAGATCACGTTCGGTGAGAAAATCACGTTTCCGAAGATTTTATTCCATCTGGACTCCGTTTGATATTCCGTTTATCCGGAACACTGAAATAGGCAAAAACAACAATTCTGGGCTGGCCCTCCGGTTAATAGGTTAGTCCCAAAAATAATATAAAAGTGGAAAATAAAGCCCAATATAGTCCAAAACAATAGATAATATAGCATGGAGCAATCAAAAATTATAGATACGTTGGAGACATATCAGGCATCCCCAAGCTTAATTCCTGCTCGTCCTCGAGTAGGTAAATGATAAAAAGAGAATTTTTGATGCGGAGTGCTACTTGGCATAATTTCAATGCAAATCTTCTTAATTGTGGTATGAATATTCAAATTAGAAAGATTCAAGATAAAAGTTTATATTGACATAGAAAATAATAATACTTCAAGCATACTAACAAAGCAATTATGTCTTCTCAAAATAACATGGCCAAAGAAAGTTATCCCTACAAAATCATATAGTCTGGCTATGCTCCATCTTCCCCACACAAAGTATTTAAATCATGCACAACCCAGATGACAAGCCAAGCAATTGTTTCATACTCTAACTTTTTCAAAACTTTTTCAATATTCACGCAATACATGAGCGTGAGCTATGGATATAGCACTATAGGTGGAATAGAATGGTGGTTGTGGAGAAGACAAAAAGGAGAAGATAGTCTCACATCAACAAGGTGTATCAACGGGCTATGGAGATGCCCATCAATAGATATCAATGTGAGTGAGTAGGGATTGCCACGCAACAGATGCACTAGAGCTATAAGTATATGAAAGCTCAAAAAGAAACTAAGTGGATGTGCATCCAACTTGCTTGCTCATGAAGACCTTGGGAAATTTGAGGAAGCCCATCATTGGAATATACAAGCCAAGTTCTATAATGAAAAATTCCCACTAGTATATGAAAGTGATAACATGAGAGACTCTCTACTATGAAGATCATGGTGCTACTTTGAAGCACAAGTGTGGTAAAAGGATAGTAACATTGTCCCTTCTCTCTTTTTCTCTCATCATTTTTTTCTGTTTGGGCCTTTTCCCTGTTTTTTTATGGCCTCTTTTTTTCGTCTGGAGTCTCATCCCGACTTATGGGGGAATCATAGTATCCATCATTCTTTCCTCACTATGACAATGCTCTAATAATGATGATCATCACACTTTCATTTTTCTTATAACTCAACAATTACAAGTCGATACTTAGAATAAAATATGACTCTATGTGAATGCATCCGGTGGTGTGCCGGGATATGCAATATGACAATGATGAAGTGTGTCATGATGAACTAGATGGTGGAAAGTTGCATGACAATATATCTCGGAATGGATATGGAAATGCCATAATAGGTAGGTATGGTGGCTGTTTTGAGGAAGGTATATGGTAGGTGTATGATACCGGCGAAAGTTGCACGGTATTAGAGAGGCTAGCAAAGGTGGAAGGGTGAGAGTGCGTATAATCCATGGACTCAACATTAGTCATTAAGAACTCATATACTAATTTCAAAAATCTAGAAGTTATCAAAGCAAAGTATTACGCGCATGCTCCTAGGGGGATAGATTGGTAGGAAAAGACCATCGCTCGTCCCCGACCGCCACTCATAAGGAAGACAATCAATAAATAAATCATGCTCCGACTTCACACTACAAAAAAAGACACATCCGTGACATTTTGGGCCGAACTAATTTTTTTCTGTCATACATATGACACTTTTATGACGATAATTGTGACAAAACCCGGTATCATCATAGATGTGGTGGGATCCTACTTCTATGACAAAAAATCATGACAGAAAATGGGATTTTCGTCCTAGGCGGGCCGGAGACGCAGCTGCATGACATTCTTTGGGCCGTCCATGCCGGAAAAAACCGTGGTAGAAGCGAGGGGGAGGAAAATTTCGGGGGCCGAGCGATGCGCTTTTCTCTCATACACGTACGCGCGTGTGTGCGAGGCGTTGGCTCTAACTGAACCCGAGCAAGGCGTTGGCCTCTAACTGAACCCGAGTGATTACACTGTAGGCTACATGTTACTGAACCCGAGCAATCGATCGATGGCTGTTAACTGAACCCGATCGAGCGATTCCTTGGCTACTGCTGCTAACTGAAGCCGATCGATGGGATGAACAGTGAGCGGTGGCGTTTCCTCTGGATGAACAGGACCCCGTGGTGTGGTGGAGGGCTGGATGAACAGTAGACGGTGGAGGGGTGGATGAACAGGACCCCGTGGTGTGGAGGGCAGGATGAACAGTAGACAGTGGAGGGGTGGTTGAATAGGACCTCATGGTGTGGAGGGCTGGATGAACAGTAGATGGTGGAGGGGTGGTTGAACAGTAGCCGGTGGAGTAGCGCGCGGTGGAGGCTGGATGAACAGGAGCCCGTGGAGGCTAGAGGTGGTCGACGGTGGATGAACAGTAGCTCGTTGAGGCTGGAGGGGGTCGACGGTAGAGATGAACAGTATCCCGTGGAGTCCCGTTTTGCGGTACGCCACACCCCTCCCGATGAACAGGACCCCCGTTTCGACCGTAGTGCTCCAACACAAGTCCGTTTCCTCCATTTTGCGGTACGCCATACCCCTCCCGATCAACAGGACCCCCGTTTCGACCGTAGGAGGTCCGTTTCCTCCGTTTTTGCGGTACGCCACACCCCTCTCGATCAACAGGACCCCTGTTTCGACCGTAGGAGGTCCGTTTCCTCCGTTTTGCGGTATGCCACACCCCTCCCGATCAACAGGACCCCCGTTTCGATCGTAGGAGGTCCGTTTCCTCCGTTGTGCGGTACGCCAGGCCTCGTTTCCAGCGCCTCTTCCATCCAAGCCCTCCCGATGAACACAACCACGCATTCCGTTCCGACCCAGCCGCGTTGCCTCCCGATGAACACGACACATTCCGTTGCCTCCCCATGAACACGACAATGACGCTATTTCTCGGTTCCGACCCAGCCATGTACACGAGCCCTCGCCATACGTATGCACGAGTAGGCGTTCAAGACCCCACCCGTATGTACACATACGTGGCCGTATTTTCTTTCTTGCACCCTGGCCGTCTGTACTACGACAGGTGCGCGCCTCTACATCCACCAGTATATATGTACGTACACGTTCGCGACCAGAATCACAACGCCACATACGCTTTGACTAGGTGGGTCCCGACTGTCAGGCACTTCCTTGCCTGCGAAGATGTAGCTGGTGGGTCCCAGCAGTCAGGGGGCGAATCGTTTTTTTGCCCGGACGCACTTCCTTGCGTGCGAAGATGTATCTGGTGGGTCCCAGCAGTCGGGGGGCTGGTGGGTCCCAGCAGTCAGGGGGCGAATCATTTTGGTTTTTTTTGCCCGGACGCACTTCCTTGCGTGCGAAGATGTAGCTGGTGGGTCCCAGCAGTCAGGGGGGCGAATCGTTTTTCTGCCTAGACGTACTTCCTTGCGTGCGAAGGTGTAGCTGGTGGGTCCCAGCAGTCAGGGGGGAAATGTTTTTTCACGAAATACGGTGGCCCGTCCGGTGGGTCCCTGCTGTCAGGTGGAGGAATCATTATTTTCCGCGTAATAAGGAGGCACTTCCTTGCTGCCGCCGTGGACCTAGCTGTTAGCCTCTCCACGTACAGTCCACGTCCGATGGAAGTCGTTCCTTGACCATGTTGACCACGCCGCGTCGAGAGAACCAGGGCAGTGGACGACGGCGAGGCCTAGGAAGGGGACGACACGGAGGCAGGGAAGACTCGGCAGTTGTTTCCCACATGGAGGGGAGTACGACTATACGAGGGTTTACTGGTTCGTCTGCCGTCGCCGGAGAATAACAACAGGTGTGGGTGAGTAGAGGGATGGCTAGGCCAGCGATGGGAGTACGGTCGGGCAGTGAGGCCTGCGCGGCAGCACAGCCGGCCACGAGGAGGAGGGAGTAGGAAGTCCCGCCGGCGCTTGTTTGAGCGGCTAGAGCAGGAAGAGCAGAGATTGAAGAAGCACGACGGCTGTTGGATGGACATCCAACAGTCAGTGCTTGTGCGTCAACCTTTTTTAGGAAAGCCTCAAATCTATGGAAAACAGCATACAACCCATCTGCCATTATTTCCAATAATTTACAGCCCATTTGCTAATTCTTAAGGTTTTTTTGGAGCCCATATTCTTTTTGTTAGCATTGCAGCCCATATTGGGGCAACGGTTAAAAAAATATACGAAATTTTGCATATTTCGGTGCAGTCCAAACTGTTTTTAATCCCGAAATTTCGACTCACATTCAAACTGACTTTAAAAATAAATGTATATCAATATAAAATCCAACAAATTCTCGACGCATAAAAGTTAATGTAATTTAAAATCTTGAAATGAAAAAAAGATATTTGAAACTAATTGCCGGTTTGATGTGTTTTAAAAATGTACAACCCATTTCTCATTACTGATGGGCCATTTTCTCGGCTAGCCGAATGAAAGCTCTCCTCGTCTTGAAAGATTTGCAGCCCAATAGGCCTGACAAAGCGACTTACTTGGCAAATCACAAAAAAACTGGGCTGTGGCCGTGCACCCAGCTATCAGCCTCTCCACGTACAGTACTCTTCCGATGGAAGTCGTTCCTTGACCACGTTGACCACGCCGTGCGGAGAGCACCACGACGGTGGACGACGGTGAGGCCTAGGAAGGGGACAACGCGACAGTGGAAGCCCGTGCGGAGAGGACTACGAGGGTTCACTGGTTCGGCTGTGGTGTGAGGCTGCCATCGCCGCAGGGCCTGGCCAGCAGTGGGAATAGTAGGGGCGGTGAGGCCTCTGCGGCAGCACAGCCGGCCAGGGGAGGCAGGAGCATGCGACACGACCAGCGCTGCTTTGGGCGGCTGGAGCAAGAAGACCAGAGGTTGAAGAAGCACTACGGCCATTTGATGGACATCGTACGGTCACTGGAGCTAGAATCGTTCATATTGACTAAGTTGACAAAGCCCTTCGTCCCCGTCAACTTAGTAGGCCCACAAGTCAGCCTCCCAGCAAGGTGGGTCCCAGCTAGCCGGGGGAGTATTCATTTTTTGTGCATAATAAGGAGGCACTTCCGGTGGGTCCGAGCTGACAATGGGGGGAACGTTTTTTTCATGAAATACGGTGGCCCATCCGGTGGGTCCCAACAGCCAGGGGGAAATGATTTTTTTCGCAAAATACTGGTGGCCCGTCCGGTGGGTCCCTGCTTTCATGTGGAGGAATAATTATTTTCCGCGTAATAAGGAGGCACTTCCTTGCAGCTGTCGTGGACCCAGCTGTCAGCCTCTACACGTACAGTACTCTCCCGATGGAAGTCGGTCGTTGACCACGTTGACCGCGCCACATCGAGAGCACCAGGGCGGTGGACGACGCGAGGACTAGGAAGGGGACGACTCGGAGCCGGGGAAGACGCAGCACTGGATGCCCACGCGAAGAGGAGTACGAGGGTTCACTGGTTTGGCTGCGGTGTGAGGCTGCTGTCGCCGCAGATTAACAAGGGGGTGTGGGTGAGTAGAGGGATGGCCTGGCCAGCGGTGGGAGTAGTAGGGGGCGGTGAGGCCTCCGCGGCATCATAGCCGGCCACGGGAGGCAGGAGCACGCGGCACGACCGGCGCTGGTTTGGGCGGCTGGAGCAAGAAGACCAGAGGTTGAAGAAGCACTACGACTGTTGGATGAACATTGTACGGTAACAGGAGCTAGAATCGTTCATATTGACTAAGTTGACAAAGCCCTCCGTCCCCGTCAACTTGGTAGGCCCACAAGTCAGCCTCCCACTATGCTGGGTTCCAGCTGGCAGGGGGAATATTCATTTTTTTGTGCGTAATAAGGAGGCACTTCCTTGCGTGCGAAGATAGCTGGTGGGTCCGACATGTCAGCGGGGGGCACTTTATTTCGCGAAATACAGAGGCCCTTCCGGTGGGTCCCATATGTCAGGTGGAGGAATCATTATTTTGCGCATAATAAGGAGGCATTTCCTTGTGTGTGGCCGTGGAACCAGCTGTCAGCCTCTCCACGCACAGTCTACTTCCGATGGTGTCGTTCGTTGACCACGTTGACCACGCCGCGCCAAGCGCATCCAAGGTGGTGGACGACGGCGAGGCCCCGAATAGCAACGAGCCAGAGATGGGAAGACGTGGGAGTAGAGTCGCAGACGGAGAGGTGTATGAGGGTTAACTGGTTCTAGTGCGGTGTGGTTCGGCAGTCGGTGGAGAAGAACAGGAGGTGTGGAGGGGTGGAGGGATGGCCTGGCCAACGGTGGAGTAGCGCTTCATAGCGAAGCATGCTAAGCAGAGCTGCTAGCAGCAGGAGGCGGGAGGTGGTCCCGGCGGCGCTGGAGGAAGAAAACGAGAGATTGAAGATGGATGCCTGTCGTTGGATGTAAATCCAACGGCTAACATGTCAGAATCATTTGTTGACTAAATTGACAACAACTTGCATTGGCTTCGACCTATTGGCCCACATTTCAGCCTCCAAAAATGTGGCACGTATTCAACCCATTTTTTAGAATTTACAGTCTTTTTTGTGCGGTAGAATTTACAGTCAATTTGATCTTTTTTTTGAATTACAACCATTAGCTGGGCTTGGTGAACAAATAATGTAGCGTCCATGCGGCCCGTTTATTTTATTTCCTAAAAGATTACAGGCCATTTGCACTTTCTCGAAATACACGATTTTGCTGGGCTGATTTTAATTATAATGTTGGGTTGGGCCAGCAATGTTATCAAAAAATAAAAAGGGGCTGAGCATTTTGTTATAAATATATTTAAATAATAAGTGATATTATTACATTCGTCCTTAAATCTTACCAAGCTTTTGTACACAATCACTAGGATTTTCGTGCCAAAACAATCCAGGATTTTATTTGTTAAGAAATTATTTTTATAAGTTAATAAGATGTGGGACATTTTTTTCTTACATATGTAAGTATCTCTTAAATACATGATGACAATAAAAATAATATATAGTAACATATGAAATATTTTTTTTAGAAAAACAGGGAGCATCTCCTCGGTTCCATTGCTGAGAACGGAACCACAACATATTCTGATACAGCAGCTCAAAGAGCAGTTCGAAAGCAAAGGTAGAAGAGCTACAAACTAGGGGGGTGGATGAACAAGTTCTCTGAATAACACAAATCACCCGAGCGGTGCCAAAGGCAGAGCGGATAGAGCACTCAAATGACACAAGGAGGGTCCAGCGAATCCTTCATGGTCTTCAGCCAAGGGGTCGTCTCAGCCTGCGGCGACCAGTAAGCAAGCGGAGAGACTGGGCTGGAAGGCGTAGCATGGTGGATGTCCCTCTTTTTCGACGCCATGTGCCCATCATCTTCATCAGAGATCTTGAGACGAGCCCACCGTCCAGCCCCAGAGCAGGTAGAGCCTTGTTCAGCCACAAGTGACCGCAAACGGTTTCTGGAGGGATCTTGTTAGGGTTTCCACGAAGCTCATCAACTTGTCCTTGTCCGATCCGGAGGAGAGAATCACCCAGTTCCTCACCATGTTCCTGATCAACCTCAAGACCTGTGGAATGGAAATCCAGGAGGTGTTACTGAAAATCATAGCATTTCTATATTTCCAGAGGCACCAAAGGACAGCTGAGCTAACAGTGTTTAAAACTGAGCACTTTTTGGTAGCAATCCAGAATCTGGCGACAGATTCGAAGGATGAGCCAATCTGACTAGAGAAATATTCCTCAATGTGGGCCCAGAGATGTTTAGCAACTATACATTCAAAAAATAGGTGAGAACAAGACTCTTGTTCCAAGCAGTAAACACAATCAAGGGGTTTGATGATGTGTCTCTTCCTAAGGTTATCCCTAGTCATCAATTTGTTTTTGGAGAGAAGCCAGAGAAATACATGAATTTTAGGGGGAACTCTCAATTTCCAGATAGCAGGGATAAACACGGGTTGAACCCCTCTAAAGTTGATAACATGATAGAGGGAGCTGGAGGAATACTTCCCCTTATTGTCTAGCTACCAAATCAGGGCATCTGGCTCGGCAGTAAAGGTAATGCTTTTGTTAAAGAGAGTTTTAGGCATTGACCGTCCCAAACTTCATTGACACTTTTGTTAAGCTCATTGCGGACAGAGTAAATAGGCCAAAATTGGACTGCTAGGGGGGATGTGCCAAACCAACTATCTTTCCAGAACCTGGTTCCTTTTAATGATTTTATCCAGAAGGGGTTGGATACCCTCTCTCCTTAGTTTATCATAGTAGAGAGGGATACCTAGGTACTTAATGGGGAACTTACCTTTATTATAGACTAGAATAGAGAGGAAGTCAGCTAACTCCTGATCATCCATGTTGATAGGGATGAGTTCACTTTTAGAGTAGTTGATTCTCATGCCTGAGACTTGTTCAAACCAGGTAAGAACAGGTTTCAGATTGCTAGCATGTGTGGAGTCATTGTCTAAGAAAAGGATGGTATCATCTGCATATTGAAGGCAGATGATGCCACCAGGGCAGACCTCAGGACAGAGCCCTGCAATCAGACTATGATCAGCAGCTTTGCTCAGCATTTTAGTAAGAATGTCGACTACTAAATTAAACAAAAGAGGGGAGATGGTGTCACCTTGCCTAAGGCCTTTACCAGCAAGGAAAAAATCATTTTCACAGTTATTTAACTTGACCCCAACAGACCCCCCATTAGTAAGTTGCTGGATCCAACTCTCCTCTATGAAAGGCTTGGAAAAGATCTAAGAGATCATTTTTCACCAAGTCCCAAAAATGCTGGTAAAACAAGTAGGGAATCACATCAGGACCAGGAGCCCTATCAGGATAAGAGCTAAAAATGGCTTCCTTCATCTCTGTCTCTGAAAAAGGCGCTTCTATCAGCTCATTTTCAGCAGGAGAGACTTTTTCAGAAGCAGAGAAAAAATGTTTTGTAGAGAGAACCCAAAAGGGTTTTCTTTCTTAAACAGGTCTTTGTAGAAGTCACTAGCCACTTTCAGCATCTCATCTACCTCAGTAACAGGGCCATTAGGGCCATCAAGGGAGTGAATGAGGGTTTTCCTCCTCCTCTGGTTAGCTACTGCATGGAAGTAAGCAGTATTTCTATCACTTCCAACATATCTAGCAGAACTGTGGGTTTTCCTTCTGACAGGGCAATTCTCAACTTTATGGGTAACCATTTTGCAGATAAAACAACTCTTGGGCTTGACACATTTATCCAAATGATGCCCTGGTTCCCCACAGTTGTAGCAGATCACCACAGAGTATGCCATAAGGCCCGAAGCAGGGGCATGAACAGTTTTCTGGATGTCCTATCTCTTCTTTTGCTGATTCTTGCCTTGAGATTTCCCACTGATTTGAGAGTCAGAACCACCAGCAGATTGATCTTGGGCAATTACAGGAGCCTGCCCAGATTATGCCCCCATTTGGGGCGGAGGTGGGCCTTACCACTGCCCAACTGGCGCTCCCCCCATTGTGATAGGGGAAATTCATCGGAGTTCCTGGTTCCTGCTCATCCTCCAGCCAGATGTTGTCTCTCAGGAAGCAGAAATAACCACCAGACAACTCAATTGAAGCAGATTGCAAGCCTAATTTCAATCTTCTGCAGGTTTGGGGGAGAGGTAAGGTAGGGGATCCACCTGCTCCGGCTCCAGTGGCGTGCTGGTGGGCAGGGGTCCAGTCAAGCATTCCCATCTCGCAGCACGGCGTGGATCTCCTAAATTCACTTCTCCTTTCGCCCATCGAACGAACGCAATCGGCGGCTCACTAGGGTGGGCATCCTGTGCTTCTCTGAGAAATCTCCTTCGAAGTAGATCCGCAGGGCTAGATTCAGCAGCTCCCAATCCACATGATCCTTGCACATCCGAGCATACCTGCACGAGTGAGAGAATAGATTCGGTCCCTCCTCGGCTTCCTCCCTCGCAGCTTCCTCCTCTGCTTCCCTCCATTCACGCGTGCACTGGGTCCAGGAGAGAGCATCATCGCGGATCCGCATCGCCCGCTCCCTCCATCTCCTCCCTTGAGTCTCCCGCAGCACCGCCGGCGCGATGGAGTTGAGCGGCTGGAGCATCCGCGGGAAGGCTTTATAGACATGTGGGAGATGCATCTTGTACATCTGCCTATCTTCCAGCCATTCCCCCGTGGATATAGCCGGCGACTCCATGGGGCGCGTGAGCGGACTTATTGAGGGGGGCAGGCGCGCCCGGAGTCAGGAGGCGGGGGGTGGCGGCGAGATCTATTTGCCAATTACTCCCTCCTTTTCGGTTTCTAGGGCTCAATTCAAAAATCTCACCAACCAAGGTAGATGATGAATGGTGGAATACCTTTTGTAGTTTGCAAAAGCACCTAATTAATGCACTTGTTTTCCTCAAAAAATTATGTTTATCAATGCATAAATTGCAATGCATGCATAAAGTACATGCATTGGTCAATTTTCTCTTAATACTTGCATGCAATGATTTAATGCACCTTGGAATCTGAACATGTGATGGAAAACAACCAAATTGAGCCTTATAAAATTGAAAAACTAAAATTTTGATATAAGCCCTATAAACCGAAAAGGAGGGGGTATGTGAACTAAACAGTCAACATATAAAATAATTTAAATAAATATAATATAGTTAGAAGGGAAACATAACTTGGACCTGGCGTTCCTATTCTTATATAGAAAAATAGAACATACCTCTGCGTTTTCTTCAAAAAATACATAAATTGGGCTGCCAAAAATAAAACCTCGGATGGGAGGTCCATAGGCCGGTCGATACATGACGGCCCTAAGAAAATACAAACAGGCCTATGGACCTCCCATCCGAGGTCGTGGGCTGCGCATGTTAAAAATGAAAGCCTAGACGGGGCAGCCCAAAACTACGTCCAACACTTGCCAAAACTTCGTCCCTCATTTTCTCTGTGTTCCGCACACTCGACATTGTGTGGGCATTTTGACTGTGCATCATATGAAGATGTGCTATGCATGAATGTTGATCAGCATGATGTTAACTGGCTCGTAGTTCCATTTTCGACCATGAATAAAACTTCCAACATGATGTTAACCATGTTTGAAAAGGCCTTGTTAATACAAATGCTCTGCCTCTGAAAGTTGCAGTTTCTTATCGAAACTGAACTTGCAGTTTCTAATCTAAAACTGAAACTTGCAGTTTCTTCTCTAAGAATCACATTGTCTGCACTTTTATACTCCTATGAAACTACATTTTTTAAGTGCTAAAAATATATCTCTAGAATTCATAAAATACTTCATATGCTCAATACTGCAAATCTGAAATTCAAAAGACATTCATATCTAAAAGTACTCTCAAAATACACAACACAAAACAAAATTCACAATCTGCAAATACTGACAAGCCTAAGCTCCTCCTGACAATTCACAACCTGCCCGACTATTGGGCTGGGGAGGGGGCAGCCCCCTCCTATTCCTCGGCGGCAGACAGCCGCCCCGTGAGACGATGTGAACGGCGAGGGAGACGATGGCGGGGAAGCGTCGTTGGGCCAACTGCTTTTCTCCTCTTGCAGTTGGGTTCGGTCGACGAAGACTCCACCGGCTCGCTCTGGCAGGACACCCTCACAAACGGCACCCTGTAGATGCTCGATCCTTCAATCTCTGGTGGATGCTCCATCTAGGATCGATACTCCCACCACCGCTCCCTCACGATCGGATTCGGTGAATCTGTTTGCTCCATGGCCCAGAGGAGCAGCTCTATGTACTCCGGCGCGACTCCCTCCAGGAGTATCGCCGCCTTTTCGCTCTGTTGTAGATATTTGGCCATGGATGTCGCCGTCGCCGCTAGTTGGTCCTTGTTGTCAAACCAAGACTATATCTCCAACATCCGAGCTAGCTTCACAGGGTCGCCATCTGCGATCCTCACGTATCGGTTGTACTCCTCCATCGATCTACTTCTCCACAGAACCTTCACTCGCCGGCGGTGGTTTTTGAATGGAAGAGGAGAGGAGCAGTGCTGGTTTTGGATTAGAACGGGAGAGGAGCGACGCTGGTTTTGGACTGGAACATGAGAGGAGGGGCGGTGGTTTTGAAATGGAAGAGGAGAGGAGCGGCGCTGCATTTAGATTGGAACAGGAGAGGAGCGGCGGTGGTTTAAGAGGAGAAGAGCGGAAGAGCGGCGCTGGTCTTGGAAGTATTTTTTTGTTGTTTCATGTATTTTGGGTCAAAGTTTGACCACGTACTGTATTTGAAGAGCAAAATGTGAATGCATGTCACCAAAAATTGTACTGTTTGGTTCGTATCTGAATGTACTTTCAAATTATACTCCCTCCATTTTTTATACAAGGTCACAAACTCATATTATAGGTACCAAGGTAAAAATCAATGTTATGTTTAAGTCAATGTTGCTAGCTAGCTTGTCACCTTGACTGTCGTGTTAATTAATGTGGTTTTTCTTTCCCAAGCACAACAAGCCAACCCTCTTACTCCTCATCGGTTGATTAATGTTGGGAATGCAAGCTAACCTTCTCACTCCCGCATGCACACAAGGGATATTAATGTCCTCGGGTGCTAGTACGAGGCAAACGCCATCAATTTTGCCTCGATTAATGTTAGTGGCCTTGTATAGTTGCAAATTGTAATTTTGATAGTGGCCTTGTATATAACATATATTTTATGTGCGAAAATCATGGTCAATTATGACCCAGAATAAAAGGGAGACTAGTTAATGTGGGGTCGCTTTCTTAATTGAAGGGTAAATTGATTTTTATTTTGATCCATTCAGAGCGCGCCGGCCCTCTCGTCCAATCCTAAATCGCTTCTGCACGCTCCTCTCCCTCTTCTCCATTGCAAAACCACCTCCTCTCCTCTCCATCATCTCCATTCCAAAACCATCGTATCGCCTCTCCCTCTTCTCTATTGCAAGACCACCGTGTCTCCTCCATTTTCTAGACGCTTTGCTCCATGGCGCAGGCGCAATCCATGGATACAAAATTAGTATACTGTATACTATTTAAAAGTCGAGGGCGGGGCTTTTCCTGCGCGGTAGGCGGCGGGGCAGTTCCGCCTAGTCGATTCGACAGAGACGCGAGAAGACGAGGGAGTAGGCTGCTGCAAACGTAGGGATGTGTGATTTGACAGCGAGTTACTGCTGGACGGGTGTGGCCCCGTGATTTGACTTGCCATTATCATTTTAACTGTGGCGCTACGACCGGCGTGAGTCTCCCAGATTCCTGACCACCTCCATACAGGTGCCTCTCCCAGTGCTCCACCATGTAGTAGAGGTTAGCTCTTGCATGAGAGCCCACTTCTCCACTTTTTCCTTGCCTCTCTTTCCTCCACATATGCAATCCATGTAAAGCGCACTATTGTACTTACTTTTACTTGCTCCTACAGGTGCTTAAGCTTGCCACATAGGCATAAAGTCTGATGTGGCAAGTTAATCAAGAAGGGAGAGACTAGTTTGGTGACCCAAGGAAGAAACAGTGCTAAGCGCGTGTACCTAGGTGAAAAGACAATTTTGAGTCTATAGCTAATTAAATGAAGCAAACTTAGCAACACCATTTCATTGGAAGAGGTCACTCCTTGGAAAATGCAATAAATACACGCGCTTACTAGCACCATTTCTTCCTTGAGTACGAAGAAAGAGATAGAGAGGAGTAACAAAAAATACACTTATAGCCAACCTTGTTGTAGTATGAGTGACTAAGTGATCACTATGTATGACATGCCAACATCAGATAGCCTAATGCACCGTGTTAAATCTCCAAGGGAGCGACCGCGCGAGCGACGTGACGGTCGTGGTAGGCGCGACCATGATACGGGCTGCTGGTAGCCCTTGGATCTGAGATCAAACTGTCGCATGCTAAGTTGCTGAAAATTTGCAGAATAACCCTCCAGGATAGGATATTCACCCATAGGTCTAGAATCACGCCATGCAACCGTTCGATCTCAGATCCAAGGGCTGCCAGAAGCCCGTATCATGGGAGAATGGAAAGCCACTACCCTGTAGTTCGCACGCTGGAAGTTCGCTCCTACTCGTCCCCGCACGTCCTTCAATACTATGGCGGTTCGCTCCTAGTCATCCCGTCCATTCACATTACGGCAGTTCCACTAGTCCTAACCCTCCTCCCAAATCCATGGCGTCCCAAATCTCCATGATCGGCGGTGAGTACAAGGTTAGAACCATCACCGGTGATGAGTTCGACGTCATCTACACCCATTCTTCCGCGACGGTGAAAGTATGCCTTTCTCGCTTCAGACACATGTTCGAAACTCAGATGATGAGTGGGTCGCTGGGCTAGATGTTGAGTACACCACAGTCCTGGGACGAGAGAAGGATCTAAAGGACGAACATACGAAGAAGCCCGCCGTGATCGAGGTTTGCGTGGATGACTTATGCTTGGTCTACCACATATGCCATGCCGACGTTGAGTGCCAGGATTTTAAGGACTTCCTCGGGAGCAACCTAGTCAAATTTGTTACTGTAGACTTTGGTAACGACAAAGAAATCCTGGGTCAGATAGGCCTCGTTGTAGGCAACCCCTTCGACCTCCAGAAGAATCGGCTGGTGCCCTCTCGTCAGCCTTCAATGCTGACCCTGGCAGGAGCCATGGTTCATCCTTCGTACGGTAAACTGGTGAAACCTCCATACACGTTTCATCGTCATGCATGGCAGCGGAATGTACTAGATATAGACCACATCCAGTACGCTGCAATGGATGGCTACCTTTGCTTAAATATCTACAAGGGTTGGATGAAGAGCAACAACCAAGTGTGCGGTTCAAGCAAAGAAGTATCGGCCAAGAGGAAGAGGGACAAGGACGAAGTCGAGGACGTGGACGAGGACTCCGAGTAAGGTGGCAGTGTCGTTGCTCATGGTGGTTCTAATGCAGTGTCTACCGGAACAGTTGCAAAATTCAATTTCAGGTGTGCTTAATTTAATTTGAGGGGTGTGTTGTGCTGAGCCCCCAACAGAACTATGTTATGTTTATTCTTGTTACTTTAACTCTTCAGTATGTACATACTACTATTTCTTACATTTCATCTTTTAGTTGGTATAGTACTACCACTCGTTTCTTCACATTATATACGTACAATATATATGGCCAACATCATATAGCCAATAGTTTAGTTGTCAAAGAATTTCAGGGTACTTAGTTTTGTCAAAGAATTCCAGGATGCTTAGAGGGTGCTTGGATCCAAGGGACTTATTTTAGTCTGACTAAAAGTAGTCTCTTTAAGAGGCTAAAGTTCCAAGCACCCCTGACTAAAGAGGGTCTAAAACTAGTCTTGAGACTAATTTTTTTAGTCAGGGGTACCCCTACTAAAATGTGGATTAGTCCTCTCTCTACTCATTTAACTCCTCTCCTTTAACACAGGCGAGTTCTGGATTGGAGGGTTTGGAGGATAATAAATGCTCATTAACTTGATTTTAGCCTTTTTAGTATTTGGATCCAAGCATGGGTGAGGCTAGCATGTTTTAGTCCCACTACTTTTAGTCATGGGACTAAAACGTATCCAAGCACCCTGTTAGTTTTATTTGAGGGGTGGGTTGTGCTGGACACCATTATTGTGACTAGCCTTTTTAATAGTACTATATGCATAATTTGGCGACGAGCGCTCTCTATATGTACCACCTTTTTTTAATTTCAAGTTTTGCTCCATGGCGCAATCCATCGATACTACTGCTGTACAAAAGTATACATTTTTTAAAAGGCTAGAGGGCGGGGCAGTCTAGCTTGGTCGGTTTCACGAGAGGCGAGGGCCTTTGTGATTTGACGGCTCATTACTGCTGGAAGGCGGGGCCTTGTGATTTGACTGGTCGTATAAATGCGCCGGCGACCTGATCGAGGAGGAGCAAAGAACCGTGCAGTATACTCAAGTTTTCCACTGGAGTAGTACTGCGACGGAGGAGCACGAAACACGGCAGCCCAGTGCCATATGGCGATAAAAAATGATCTAATTTGCTAGTCATCTCATTGTTAGCATTGTTCTATTCATTCCCTCAAAAAAAACATTGTTATATTCATGCCTCGCAGAGAATGTGACACATGCGGCGAAACACCTGAAGCAAAAGATGAAACATAGGAGCAAAAGAAGAAGGAAGATTATCACCCCAAATGATCTAATTCGCCACGGAGTCGTAACTGCTTCTTCATCGCCTGCACAACCTCCATCTCCTTGCGCATCTCCTCCGCCATCTTCATCATTGTGTCCATGATGCGGCATTTCTCGACGCGAGCCATCATCATCTGTTCCACGGCCATATTACGTACCTTGACAGCAGCCGGGTGCTCGATGCGGAGCTTCGCCAACTGTTCCTTCTGTTCCATGGCGAGGGCCTGCAGCATCTTCATCGAGGAACTACTATTCTCATGCAGCTTCTTCCAGCCGGCGTTCTTCTCCTTCAACAGGTCGATCTCGTGGCAGAGCTTCGCATTGTCCTCCTAAAGTCGCAGGATTTCGCCGGTCGCCTTCTTCTCCGAGGCAATGCTCTTCTTCAGCAGCATCACCAAGCCGGCGCTCAACTCCCCCTGCTGATTGAGCTCAGCGGGCATGTCGTCGAGGCTCTCCTTCAGCAACTCCATCAAGCCTTGGATGAACTCCTTCTGCTTATTGAGCTGATCGGGCATGCCGTCGAGGGATAACGACTCCAGCTCCGCCGGCTCGGCATGTTCGCCTCCGCGGCTAGGGCGCTCCTGGGAGCCATCGCCTGCCCGTGAGAGATCTTTCGAGGTCTCTGCGTGCCGGTGCGCCCTCTCTTTTTTTCCACAACCTTGGTTGTCACTCCCTTGTTACGAGTAGTTCTCGACCTAGAGCTCCGCTCACCAGCCATGGCAACGACGGACGAAGAAGAAGCACTTATGAGGAGGAAAGGTAGAGTGATTTTCGGTTAGGTAGTTCCCCTTTTTATAACCTAAGTACTAGCACTAATACTAATACCTGCATAGTGGGAACACGTTCAGGTTTGGTATGTACTACTAGTAGGTGTGAGCAAGCTTTCGAATGTGATGGGAACAAGGTAAAGATTAATTGATGGTTTTGGTTTCGAGGCCCGAAACGGCTCCCGATGAGTTTAGCGGAACATAAATTTCAAGTACTACACCGCTCAAATGCATAAATATTGAGTAGTATGTTACTGTCAAAAATTGGCACAAAATACGAAGGAGAACAACCGAAGTACTACTAGCAACCCACGATGTAACTACTCGCATGCGCGTAGTGGAGTAATAACGTCTTTCTTCCGCCCTCACGTCCACTCAATTTGCATGCGCTGTATTAATCGACCATCAATGAAGTGAACGACTTTACACGCATCAAATTATCACATGTGGTGGATCTTGGTACAAAATTGCGTCCGCCCGTGTACCTGCGTGTGCATGCGAGGAATGAGTGCGTGCATGGCATGCGTGCACATCTTCGCTTCGTGCATGTACCGCCAGTATGGCTCAGGGAGGACGAGTACATTCTTCTGGAACCAGCAGCACGTCACTATGATCAATCCACGCAAGGAGGTCGCGACAACGCCTACACATGTTCCACGTGGCTTCATGAACTGTAAGAGAGACACTGTGTAGCGTGCCATTGGTATTCTAGTTTACGTGTTTTGCACAAACTCGAAATACTAGTAAGGTACACGTGCATTGCACGCATCAGATTTTGCAACCAAATTATGAATAAATACCACACTATATCATGTAAGCTCTGAGTCATATATGCCTGATGTAGCCTTCGTTTAATTCTTATAGTTCATCTCATTCAAAATCAATTAGTTTTTATAAAAAGCTAAGAACACGGGAATAGGAAAAACATGGGATTATAGTGGAATGTCGTCTTGAATCCTACAGGATTGTACGAGTGTTTGATTGTGCATATAAAAAATGCAGAATTCTTTCAAAGAGGTTTGAGTGGATGGGATGTTTCCTATGAAATCTAGTGCAAATGAATCATATGGAAAAATTCCTATGGTTTACAATCCTACGAATCAAACAACCAAGATAGGAAAAATTCCTAATGATTAGAATCCTCCAAAATTCCTTTGAGAATCCTTTGAATCAAAGAAGCCCTTAATATATTTTATGATTCATGGAATTGTGCATTGTAAAGCATAAAGTAAAAACAAATAATGGCAATTCAACTAGAAAAAAAGTTTGGGCAGTTATGATACGGAAGAATCTAGAACAAAAGAGAACCACTGTTGTTTTGAGGTTTGTGCATTATGCTTAAGTTCAACCATGGAGTCTGCTAGATTTTACATGTGGCAAAATCCGGTGGGTGGGCTAGAAGATGGTGCGAGGGGCCGAGTGGAGGGAGACTATGAAGGAATGCACAAGTGGAGATCGATATTTAGAGAGAGGGGGCGAACACGTGCGCTGATGCGCGCAGTGGCGGAGCCATGAAAAATAAATGAGCTAGGGGGCCAACCATTGCTAATCCTTTACGAGGAGAGTCAATTCATGAACTTAAACCATTTTTAGAAGCAATTGTCTAATGATCACATTCATATTAGCCTTCATATATAGTGATGTTAGGGGGGAGGGGGGCAGGGCCCTTATGGCCCCCTGTCTTCGCCATTCTGCACGCGTTTGAGAGATGAAGAGGAAGGCATGGATGATGAGAGGGGGACGTTGGATACATAATTAATGTGGGTGTATTAGCTATATATGTTAATCCTATATAGAGAGATATAGATTGATCGATGTGGACGTGGGAAAGAGGGTGAGACCTCACTGGATATATCGATTGATTGATTTGTGTGGAAAACTATGAAAGACCTAGCTATATACACACATACATAGAGGAACATCGATCGTTGTGCATGCACGTGTGAGAGATAAAGAATGCCCGATATGATGGAGAGGGTGATGTGTGTTGGTGTGTGCCTTCATGGGAGACTAACCGGAAGAAAAAGATTGCATGCGTGCGATGGATATTGCCAACTGGTAGTGTGTGTGCATGCATGCACGAGAGAAAGTTAGTGGTACAATTATAAAGAGAAGACTACTGTGTGGGAGTAAAAGAATAGCTGACTAGGTGAGGTCACAATCAATGTAAAGTTGAATTCAAATATTTGAATAAGAGATCCTGATGTTTGAAACCCATGCATGCATGAATATAACAGAGATCTGCGTGGTGTGGTTTGGAAACGAGCATGTTGTAATGTATACACATTGAACAAGGTCAGACTGATTTGAATTTGAGATACCGATGGCACACATCATTTGGCCACGTCACATCCGTGCATGGACACACTATTCTAATTGGAGATGATGGGCGGCTTTTGCATCACATATCTATATCTATACCCCTATATATATTTTTTATATTGTGTGCGGGTAACTTTAACTTTGAAAGATGGTCGTTGGATGAGGAGAATCCGATGGTCCAAAGATGGCAAATTTGAGCACTACTGGCCGTTGGATATCATCTAGATTCCACCAGATTTCGCCACATGTATAATCTAGAAGACTCCATGGTTGAACTTAAGCATAATGCACAAACATCAAAACACAAGCACTTCTTATTTGTTCTAGAATCTTCCGTATCAGAATTGCCCAAATGTTTTTCTACATGATTTGCCATTATTTGTTTTTTACTTTATGTCTTACGATGCACAATTCCATGAATCTTAAAATAGATTAGCTTTCTTATAAAAACTAGATGATTTTGAATGAAATGAACTATAAGAATTAAACGAACATCTACATCATGCATATATGACTCAAAGCTTGCATGCTATAATGTGGTATTTATTCATAATTTGGATGCCAAATCTCATGAGTGCAATGCACGTGTACTTTACTCTAGTCTAAATGGTGTTTGTGTGTGTGTTGTGCGTGTTGAGGTGCAAATTGTCTTTTTTTGGGTACATGTTAAGCTTGTTCTTCCGAAATTTCAAGCCGCGCCTTGTTATGCCGAAAATTCAAGCTAGCATCTCTGTCTACCGTGCTGCAAAACTCCCGCCTCTTCAACCTGCGCCTTGTTAGCCCGAAATATTTAAGATACATCTTTGTCTCGTTGTGCTCCGACAACTCCCTCCATGTCAACCCGCGCCTTGCTATTCCGAAATTACAACGCACGCGAAAACTCCCACCTCTTGTGAAATCCAGACACGCGAAATGCCCGTGGTACCCCTGAACCGAAAGAACCGCCTCAAATCGGTGGGGGTACTTTCATAACTTACCCCACATTTCGGACAAGCGCGTCTCTAAACCATGGTTCCCCACTGCCATCCCATCCGCCCACCCATTCGTACACCGAGGCCGCGAAAAACCGTGACAAAACCCCACACCCTGCTCTGTCCGCCACCCAGCCGGAGCCTCTTCCCCGACGACGTCGTCCACAGCAACACCTCAACGTCCCTCATCCACCATACCAGATGAGGATCCGTCGTCGATCTCATCGTCCTGCCGGTTCAGCCACCCCGTCCTCCACCTCCAAGGAGCTGCCCTGACGTTCCCCTCGTCTTTCGCGCCACCTCCATTCCCACACCGCCGTCTTCACTTGCACCACCGAAAGAGCATCACCATCACCGTTTCCTCGGATGAAGCTGTGGCCTAATCGGCGCCACCAAAGAGATTGTACACTAATCGCCGCATTTTCTTCTTGATTCGATCTCACGGTGCTACCGGCGCTTGGTCCCGAGCCGACACGACACGGCTCCATCCACGGCGGCGTCGCCGGCCACTTCCTCCACGACGTCGCTCCCTCGGCAGCGACGTCCACATCAGTAGAACCTGCTGCTGCTTTAGCTCTCGCTCGCGCTGCTGCTCTGCTCTTGCTCTCGGTCCCCTGCCTGGTCTGCTCTTGCTATTGCTATTGCTCTTGCTCGCGCTGCTGCTCTCGCTCTTGCTCTTTCTTGCGATGCTGCTCCGATTTAGCTACACTTCAGTCGACTGAATCGAGTTTTGGGTCAGTCGATTTTCAGGTGGTGGGGGGCTCGCCGGGGTGAAGGAAGAACCAACCGCAGTGGGGAGGGGGGCTCGCCGGAGAGATACCCCACTATCTATCTTAGGGTTCAGGATGGGGGCGGTGGTCGCCGGCGGTGGCGGGGCATTGGCGGGGCGGTGGCGTGGGGATCGCCGGAGAAAAAGCTCGGCACGGGGTGGCCTAGAGGGATGGCCGGGGCGGCGGCGGACCAGCGGTGGGGAGTGTTTTCGGGGCGGGCGGGGCGGCGGGGGGCTGCTGTTTGGCCGGCACAGGGGGGTGGAGGTTGAAGATGAACCGCAGGCCCTTGATTTCGTATCCAATGGCTGCAAAATCGACTGACCAAAGATGAAAAAGTTAGTCGACCGACGTGTAGCCTCACCTTGTTAGTGCGTTCAGTTTCGACAGCAAAATTCAGTTTCAACAGCAAAATTCAGTTTCGACAGTTAAGTTCAGTTTCGACAGTTAAGTTCAGTTTTGACAGTTAAGTTCAGTTTCGACAGTTAAGTTCAGAGATGAGCGGCTGATGTATTTTACATCTAGCACATTGTGGTTATGTATTTTACGTCATGTATTGGAGATGCTATTAGAATTCCACTTAGGTTAACGTTGTTCGTTGTCTCTCTTGTCCTGCTTCAGCCTCGGCGTCGTACAACTCACCGGAGCTGCTCCAACGATGAAACCCTCCATCACAGCGGAGCAGTACCTCGGGCTCCATCTCCAGACGCCTAAGATCTTCTTCCCCTCCTCTGACAGCCAAGTCAGTTGGAGCATCCTCACCGGCCAAAGAGGTTCTACACTTGTTGCATCTCTTTTTTACTCTACATGTTATACATATTGTCCACTGAGCACTCGTAGTAACGGGAAATATGATTATTTTATCCTACTATATGACAAGCAGAGAGGTACCAGGCAACTTAGCTATCCGTGATGGACTCTCTTGAACGCCATCATTATTTATCTCTGTGTGTTTCAGCTGTGCATTTGTCGATGGGCCTGGGAGTTGAGCTAGTATGGCAGTGGCCTGGGTCCAAAGTAATAGAAGTAGCAAAAAAACATTTTTTAGTGTAGGATTTTCCTTGCTCAAGCCTGCCTACTAGAATCGCCAGTGCTTGAAAGGAAAAGTGAATGAAAAACTTTGGAATTGGAAAGTTTCCTATTGTACTACTTTTCATGAAGTTGGTGCAAAGGAATGGAGCAAAGGAAAACTGTAGGATTTGTTCCTTTAGTGTCTCCTTGAAAGAAAAACCGTAGGAATTCTAATTTCCACTTCTCCTCCTTTTCGTATTCCTATTCATCAAGCACAAGACTAAGAGATAGTAGCATAATAGCATTATAACCGTACATTTTCTTGTGGTTTGACATAATCTCACCATGCTTTTTTGCATCCTGTGATCTTCCAATTATTGTGAATCAAACACCCAGATTGGCAGAAATCCTGTGTTTTTAAATTCTCTGTTTTGCACGTGCATTCCTATCCTATTCCTGCCTATTTCCTATCCCTGCATTGTTAGAATCCTCAAATTCAAACAAGCCCTTACTCAATTACTTCTGTTACAGATATGTGTCAAAGAAAACATTATGTGGTTTGTCCTGCTCCTGCGGCGCTGTGTTCCACCCCAGCTTAGCTGCTCCAACGACGGAAGGGTTCACCACAGCAGGGATCCGCTCTCCAGACTGTCTTTCGCTGCCTCAGATCTTCTTCCCCGCCGCCGGCAGCCACGGCAACTGCATTACCATCATCAACTGAGCAGATGACCTTGAGGACTACACGGGTCCGCAAGAGAGGTCGCACTCTTCCATGTCTGCTTACGTTATGCGTCGCTTAATATGATGACATGCTACATTATCGTCGTGTTCACCTATTAGACTCCGAGTCAGTTCCAAACTAATGTTGAAACTTGAGTTTTTAAATGGTTGTGGGGTACATATTGGGGCAACAATCAGTACTATCTGTCTACTATCTGGTTAATCTCCGATGTCTACTATGAGTTTCATGTTGGGTGCAAACAAACATTAAAGGAGCCATTATCTGTATTTTTAACTAAAGCTATTATCTGCCTGCTATCATTGGTTTTGGGTCTATCCACAGTTTGCTACCATCACTCTGGATTTGGGCATGCACTCCTTACATAATCTCACTATGTTTTATTCCTATGCATGCCAGTTATTGTACACAATGGAACTGATCATGTAGAGCAAAAGAGACGAGCCTTGCGTGGCAATAAAATTTCATGCAGACGTCGTTCCATGGTGGGCGCAAAGGCATCCCCCCTCCACCCATTTCGGATCGTCATCAAGAGGAAGATAACTGTTATGAGGGGGATTCAGAAGGAGAAGACCACTCCTATTTACCCCATGAGGTCTTCGCTCTAACTTGGCATGCTGATGTTGGTAATATCATGCATATGGTGCCTTGCATTGCTTACTGTATACATTAAAGATGTCATCTGCTTAGTTTATACATGCTTTGTGTCAATGCCATCTGTTTAGTTTCTTTATCGTATATGCGAATCATGCAATGCCATCTTGTCTAGCCAGGCATCATATATGTGAATTTTGCAATGCCACCCTGGTTAGCCAATCATCTTATATGTGAATTATATCATGCCATCATTTTTTTATTACGTGTTAAATTTGTCAACAATTTTAGTACATTCAATTACTCTTCCTGTGCATCAGCCATTTGGCACGGTCATGGAAAAAATCTGGAGTGGAAACAAGGTCTTCAGAGCAGACAATGCTATCTGACGAAGCGCATGTCTTACTGGTTACCGATAGCTCCTCAGAGGAGGATTCAGAGACAGATGACCAGTCATATTTCCCCCCCGAGGTGCATGCCCTAACTTGGCAGGGTTATGTTGCTCATATCGTGCGTATGGTATCTTGCATTGCTATGTCATTTGCTTAGTTTAGACATGCTTTGTGTGAATGCCACTTGTTTAGTGTCTAATTACCATATATGTGAATTATGCAATGCCATCTTGTTGCAAGACATTATATATGTGAATTATGCAATGTTATCTTGTTGCAAGGCATTATGTATGTGAATTATGCAATGCCATGTTGTTTAGGCAAGCGTCATATATGTGAATTATATCATGTCGTCCTTTTTTTGTATTTCTCATTGCTTTTGTCGACAATGTTAGTATATTCAAATGCTCTTCCTGTGCATCAGCCATTTGAATTGGTGATGGGGAAATCTGGAGTGAAAACAAGGTCTTCAGAGCAGACAATGCTACCTGCTGAAGCAGATATCTTGCTGGTTACAGATAGCTCTTCAGAGGAGGATTCAGAGGCAGATGACCAGTCCTATTATCCCCCTGAGGTGTATGCTCAAACTTGGCAGGGTTATATTACTCATATAATGCATATGTTGTATTGCAATGCTTAGTTTTTACATCATATACACAATATTGAATGCCATCTCCTTAGTTGACACATCATATATGCGATTACCCTCTGCTCACTTCCTTAGTATATAAATCATATATTTGAATTATGTCATGCTATGATGTTTACATAGACAGCATGTATCTGAATTATGGCATGCCAACCCATTTTCTAAAGACATAATATAGTTATATCATCTCATCCTATTTACATAGTCATCATATTTAAATTATGTCATTCTATCCGTGAATTATATCATGCCATCATGTTTCCATCGACGACATGTTTGTGATTTATGGCATGCCAACCACTTTAATAGACACATCATATAGTTATATCATGTCATCCTATTTACATAGTCATCATATTTTGAAGTATGTCATTCTATCATGTTTAGTTAGCCATCATACATGTGAAATTGTGTCATGCTATCCTGTTTAATTAGCCATCATATATGTGAAATCATGTCCTGCTATTCTGTTTGCTTAGACAACATAAATGTGAATTATTTCATGCCCTGTTTTCTTCCCTACTATCCATTGCACTTGTCTATCTTACAATGTCTGTACATTCAATTACTTTTCTTGTTTATCAGCCATTTCAATTGGAGGGAGTGATGGTAGTATCTGTGGGAGTAAAAACACGGTCTTCAAAAAATATCGTGCTACCTGTCGATGCAGGTAGAACCACGGTTGTAATTGCCCAAGAACCAGCCCCACCACACATAACCCACACTCATGCAGATTGTACCCCTACCCAGTTGGATAGAGAACCAGCTACACCCCTTCTAACCCCAACCCCAGCAGATAGACACCCAGTTCCCATTGACATAGCACTGTCTCAACCACAGAGCACCCAAACACGAGCAGTTAGTAAGGCAACTGCAGTGCCCAAATCACGAGGACCACCACTCTGAACCTGAAGTCAACTCTTAAAGCAGAAGAAGAATTGTTCTCAGGTCAGGTTCCGTAGCTATGGTTCATACTACTTTGCTCTTGCATCATTGTATTTACTGATACCGACTAATTTCAAATTTGAAGGATGCAATTGAAACTCCAATGGCGCAACAGGTATGTTTTAAACCTGTTTCTTCAACGTGTTTGGCTGTTTGCTGTTGTAACTTGCTCTATGTTGATTTCAGTTTCAATTGAATAAACAGTTATGTTCTCATGCCATGCACATTACAAGTGTTGTTATTGCTGTGTAGTTTCCCACACTTATATTCTGACTATGCTGCTTTGTCTTAAATAGATATGATTCAAACTGTATCTATCTTGATTTGGCAACATAAACTAGAATGATATAGACCATACAGTGACCATACTACATAGATATATGTTTGTTTAATGTTGTTATCCTGTCCACCTTACTACTGAACTGGTAAACCTGAGATGTGTTTGTTTGTTTCTCTTTTAGAACGCGGATAAAATATTGGAGAAGAGTACCCTGTTATGCAATGGTAAAGGAAGTAATGCAGATAAGGTTCAAGATAGTGAGACATCCCTGTTGGTCTCCAAGAAAGCTGATAAAAACTATATTGAAGACACTGAGACAACCCCAAAGTCCTATCTTGATGTAGTGTTCGAGTTACTGGCTACCACTGCTGGCACCAGCTCTTTGAACTTGTTGCCTGAATCAGTTCGGCTTCTTGAGTCTCAACTTCAAGTTGAAAGACATCGATCAGATGTTATGTGATAGGAAGCCGAAGGACTGAGGAAGTCCCTGCAGAATTCAGATGCATACTTTCTGGTGCAACAGCAAGCGCTGGAGGACTTAAGCGCCAAACAAGAGAAAGTTAATAAGCTTGCTAAGCATCTTGCCAGCATTATGGGTACCCAGGATATTGTTTCTTGAGCTCTTCTGAAGTGGTTTCAATTCTGGACTTGTTTTGCTGCGGTGTTTATATGCTGCTGTGTTCCCTATATTTGCACTGGTAGCGAACTTTGATGCCCAGTGGATGTAGTATGTGTAATAGCCGTGATAGCCTAGTGTAAGTTGCTTGCTTATTTATTTCCTTGTTGTCTTGTTTATTTGTTTGCTTGTAGTCAGTGTAGTTCTTTTTCTGCGGTTTGCTAGTGGCTGCAATAACCTATTTTTTAAAACTAGGCCACAATAACAATGGGCTAATATATATTATAGTGACACTGGGCCTCCTACGGGCCGTAGAAACTGTGGGCCTTCTACGGGCCATATAAACAGTGGGCCTTCTACGGGCCATAGAAACAATGGGCCTTCTACGGGCCGTATCATCAATGGGCCTTCTACGGGCCGTATCATCAATGGGCCTTATACGGGCCGTATGATCGATTGGCCAAACATGGGCCGAACAGACCGCATTCTGGCTGTAAACGGGCTAGAGTTGGAATCGTCCGTTCATGGGCCGACCATAACGGGCCATCGTTAATAGGCCGTATTTGATGACGCTATGAAAACGGCCCAACGTATTAACGGACCACAAACGGGCCGACTGTAACCACGGGCTGAATTCGGCCCACAAGCAGAAAATGACAGTAACGGGCCGTAAGTAAACGAATGCTGGAAATGAGCCCAAGAATAAATGGGCTCTGAAGAAGGCCGGAAGATAACATGGGCTGGAAACGGCCCAACGGTATAACGGGCCGTTAATGGATAAAGTGATACACTGTTCATTACGGGCCAGTTTCACACGGGCCGTTAATGGGTGTAAAGTGATACACTGTTCATTACGGGCCAGTTTCACCACGGGCCGTTAATAGGCCAAGAGTTACATAGGGCCTCATATGGGCCGAAAGACGTCATGGGCCATACATGGGCCAGAAGTGAAAACGGGCTGGAATCATATTGGATGGCCCAGATGACACTACTGGGCCTAATTCGGATAGGGCGTAACGGGCCTTGGGTTAGCGGGCTGTAAATGGGCCATATTCGAACAGGCCATTAACAGGCTTTCCATGGGCCGGCCCACCAGCTTTTGACCAAGTCAAACGGGCCAACCTTTACACAGGAATGGTCCACTGTTGGGCCGTGCCACGTGTCGACGTATCATAGGCGCCTATCTGACCCACTGACGAGCTGACACGTGTTTCGTCCGGCCAATAAGGATTTTAGACGTGGAAATTTCCCATTGGTCGAGGCTGTTAACGGGTTATCGGATCCAAAACCCAACCCGATAGCTTAACGGCGTTCCGTTACGGTGGATGCCACGCGTCGGTCACCCTTGACGAAAGCACTTCCGTGACGCGCGATTTATCGTCATGGAAGTGGACACTTCCGTGATGATAATTTTGGTAATGTCATGGAACACTTCTACGACAGCACAGGTATGACATCTTGATTCTGTCATAAATTTTTCATGGATGTACATGCATGACAAAAAAAGCGACCTACTGTGACAAACACGTATCATCACGGAAGTGTATTTTTTTTGTAGTGTCATCACATAATGGTTCACCATACGTGCATGCTACGGGAATCACAAACTTCAACACAAGTATTCTTTAAATTCACAACTACTCAACTAACATGACTTTAATATTATCACCTCCATAACTCAAAACAATTATCATGCTTCAATCTTTTCTTAGTATTCAACACACTCAAAAGAGAGTTTCACAAATCTTGAATACCAAGCATATTATTATTAGGCAAATTACCATGCTATTAAGAGACTCTCAAATTAATTTAAGTGAAGCATGAGAGATCAATAGTTTCTTTAAAACATATCCACCACCGTGCTCTAAAAGATCTAAGTGAAGCACATAGAGAAAAATTATAACGCTCAAAAGATATAAGTGAAACACATAGAGCAAAATTATCTAGCTCAAAGGATATAAGTGAAGCACATAGAGCAAAATTATCTAGCTCAAAAGATATAAGTGAAGCACATAGAGTATTCTATCAAATTTTAATTCATGTATGGCTCTCTCAAAAGGTGTGTACATCAAGGATGATTGTGGCATACTAACAAAGAAAGACATAAATAATACAAGACGCTCCAAGCAAGACACATATCATGTTGGTGAATAAAAATATAGCTCCAAGTAAATTACTGATGGAAGTGGACGAAAGAGGGGATGCCTTCCGGGGGCATCCCCAAGCTTTGACTTTTTGGTGTCCTTGGATTATCTTGGGGGTGCCATGGGAATCCCCAATCTTAGGCTCTTTCCACTCCTTGTTGCATGATCCATCAAAAGAATTCACCCAAAACTTGAAAACTTCACAACACAAAACACAAAATAGAAAACTCGTGAGCTCCGTTAGCGAAAGAAAACAAAAGACCACTTCAAGGTACTGTAATGAACTCATTCTTTATTTATATTGGTGTTAAAGCTACTGTATTCCAACTTCTCTATGGATTATAAACTATTTTACTAGCCATAGATTCATCAAAATAAGCAAACAACACACGAAGAAACAGAATCTGTCAAAAACAGAACAGTCTGTAGTAATCTGTAGCTAGCGCAAGATCTGGAACCCCAAAAATTCTAAAATAAATTGCTGGACGTGAGGAATTTATCTATTAATCATCTACAAAACTAATTAGCTAAATAGAACTCTTAAAATAAAAATGACAGCAGTTCTCGTGAGCGCTAAAGTTTCTGTTTTTTACAGCAAGTTCAACAAGACTTTCCCCAAGTCTTCCCAACGGTTCTACTTGGCACAAACACTAATTAATCACAAAAAACACAACCAAAACAGAGGCTAAATAATTTATTTATTACTAAACAGGAGCAAAAATCAAGGAATAAAAATAAAATTGGGTTGCCTCCCAACAAGCGCTATCGTTTAACGCCCCTAGCTAGGCATAACGAGCAAGAATAGATCTAGGTATTGCCATCTTTGGTAGGAAATTCTTCAATTAGGCGTCTACCATCTTTAGGAATTTCTTTATTTTTATTAATTATCAAACTTTTAAGCACAAGATCAAAAAATTCATTTGTAATAAATGGTTCTTTAATGATAGCAAAAAGATTGGGATGAATACTTATAGATTTAAGATCAGCAGTTTCCTTACTAGATCATTCGCCCTTATTTTTAGGAACATACATGAGCTTGGAAATTTTAGTAGGAGGACCAGGAGTATTCTTTATGGAAGAAAAATCAGTTCCCAAATTTGTAATCATACCCTCAAGTTTATCAATTCTAGTAGAATCTAAGTTCATCTTCTCATTTACTATGGGTTCCTTTTCCTTAATATTTATCAAAGTCATTCCTACCTTAGATCCATATTGAGTGATTTGATTGTGGATCTTTTTATCAAGATTTTCAATTGATTCAATAGTAGCAACTTTATTTTCAATAATTTCAAGTCTTTGCATAACATGCTCCAAACTTAACATGGTTCCATTAACCAAAAGAGGTGGTGAGCCAAATAAATCTAACATAGCATTATAAGAATCAAAAGTATGGCTACCCAAGAAATTCCCTCCGGTAATAGTATCAAGGATATATATATTCCAAGGATTAATACCTACATAAAAATTGCGGAGAAGAACTAAGGTAGATTGTTTCCTGGTAGATCTATTTTGAGCATTGCAAATCCTATACCAAGCATCTTTTAGATTTTCTCCCTCCCTTTGTTTAAAATTTAGAACTTCACTCTCGGGAGATAACGAAGAAAATATGAGACTAGCCATGATGGCAAGCGATCAAACTAGCACACGAGCAAAAAAAAAAGCAAGCAGACTAAAGAGGCTAACAAAGAGGGAGGATAGAGAGAGAGGGCGAATAAAACGGAAAGGGTGAATTGGGGGGGGAGAGGAAAACGAGAGGTAAATGGCAAATAATGTAATGCGAGAGATAGGGATTGTGATGGGTACTTGGTATATGACTTTTTGCGTAGAGTCCCCGGCAACGGCGCCAGAAATCCTTCTTGCTACGTTTTGAGCTTGCGTTGGTTTTCCCCGAAGAGAAAGGGATGATGCAGTAGAGTACCGTAAGTATTTCCCTCAGTTTTTGAGAACCAAGGTATCAATCCAGTAGGAGCCCACACTCAAGTCCCTCGTACCTGCACAAAGCGATAGCTACTCGCAACCAACGCGATTAGGGGTTGTCAAGCCCTTCACGGTCACTTACGAGAGTGAGATCTGATAGATAGCATATTTTTGGTATTTTTGATATAAAGATGCAAAGTAAAAAGTAAAAGCAAAGTAAATAGCAAAACAATATAAAAGTGATTGAGATTGATATGATGAGAATAGACCCGAGGGCCATAGGTTTCACTAGTGGCTTCTCTCAAGAGCATAAGTATTCTATGGTGGGTGAACAAATTACTGTTGAGCAATTGATAGAATTGAGCATAATTAAGAGAATATCTAGGCATGATCATATATATAGGCATCACGTCCGTGACAAGTAGATCGAAATGATTCTGCATCTACTACTATTACTCCATTCATCGACCGCTATCCAACATGCATCTAGAGTATTAAGTTAAAAACAGAGTAATGCCTTAAGCAAGATGACATGATGTAGAGAGATAAATTCATGCAATATGAAATAAACCCCATCTTGTTATCCTCGATGGCAATGATACAATACGTGCCTTGCTTCCTCTTCTGTCACTGGGTAAGGACACCGCAAGATCGAACCCAAAGCTAAGCACTTCTCCCATGGCAAGAACTACCAATCTAGTTGGCCAAACCAAACGGATAATTCGAAGAGACTTGCAAAGATAACCAATCATGCATAAAAGAATTCAGAGAAGATTCAAATATTATTGATAGATAGACTTGATCATAAACCCACAATTCATTGGTCTCAACAAACACACCACAAAAAGAAGATTACATCGAATAGATCTCCACGAGAGAGGGGGAGAACTTTGTATTGAGATTCAAAGAGAGAGTAGAGGCCATCTAGCTACTAACTATGGACCCGAAGGTCTGAGGTAAACTACTCACACTTCATCGGAGGGGCTAGGATGATGTAGAAGCCTTCCGTGATGACGCCCTCTTCCGATGGAGCTCGGGAACAGGCCCCAAGATGGGATCTCGTGGATACAGAAAGTTGCGGCGGTGGAATTAGGTTTTTGGCCCCTATTCTGATCGTTTGGGGGTACGTGTGTATATATAGGAGGAATGAGTACGTCAGTGGAGCACCGAGGAGCCCACGAGGCAGGGGGCGCGCCCCCCACCCTCATGACCACCTCTTTGATCCCTTGCAGTAGGGTCCAAGTCTCCTGGATCACGCTCGGTGAGAAAATCACGTTTCCGAAGATTTTATTCCATTTGGACTTCGTTTGATATTCCGTTTATCCAAAACACCGAAATAGGCAAAAAAACAGCAATTCTGGGCTGGGCCTCCGGTTAATAGGTTAGTCCCAAAAATAATATAAAAGTGGAAAATAAAGCCCAATATAGTCCAAAACAGTAGATAATATAGCATGGAGAAATAAAAAATTATAGATACGTTGGAGATGTATCAGTATGGTAATGAGTATATCTAATGTCCTTTCCGGACTACCCCCTTCGGTTTATATAGACACCGGGGGGATCTAGGGTTTACATGGAGTCAGTTACATAAGAAGGAATCTTCGATCGCTAAGCTTGCCTTCCACACTTAGTAGAGTCCAATCCGGACACGATGCAGTCTTCGGCCTTCATGTCTTCACAGCCCATCAGTCCGGCCCAAAGGATAATAGGCCGGACGCCCGAGGACCCCTTAGTCCAGGACTCCCTCAGTAGCCCCTGAACCTGGCTTCAATGACGAGGAGTCCGGCGCGCAGGTTTGTCTTCGGCATTGCAAGGCGGGTTCCCTCCTTCCGAACTCCAGAATAGTCTTCAGACGAAGTAAGTATATCCGGACCTGTGTATATAATGGTAGAGGACATAATACCCCACGAGCCCAACTTGTTGATAACTATTTATGACATCATATCACGCCTGCCCGGTTGCTATTTCCAACCGTCGGCTAGCGACCCGCCCCATGTCTCGGGGTGCGGTTTTACTGGCACGTACCATCAAGGCAGAGATTGTGTCCTTTTATTTACGGTATTTTCATTAATGCAGGCGTAGGGAACCCAACCGCCCCCTGGGTAGAACTCCTTGGCGATAGGTAAGTTCAGAGACCTAGGGGAAAACGCCCGGTATTTGGGGCCTTTATATAGAGATCCTAGTCTCGTCTTCTTCCCTTGCGCTCGCTCCTTCCTCAACCCCGGCCACCCAAAGTTCCAACCCTCGGGTTCCAATCGCCACTAGGCTTAGTCATGTCCGGATCCATCTGTCTGGGCCGGTGGGTGGCTTCTTCTGTCACGGAGGACGATATTGTGAAGCTCCGCATAGCGAGGTATCTGACCCCAGAAATCTTTCATCGGCTTCCGGCATAAGGGCAAGTCATACCGACCCCTAGATCCGGCGAGAGGGTAGTATTTGTGTCCCACTTCCTTCATGGGCTAGGGTTCGTGCTTAACCCCTTTGTCTGAGGGCTCATGTTCTACTATGGGCTAGATTTTCACGATCTGGCCCTGGACTCTGTTCTCCTCATCTCGAAATTTATAGTCACGTGCGAGGCCTTACTCCGGACTCCTCCGCACTTCGTTTTGTGGCTCAAGACCTTTGATGTGAGGCCGCAAGTGGCAGAGAAGGAGCAGGCAGAGTGCGGCAGCGTCACAATATGCAAGCTGGCCGACGCGGTTTGGCCCGAAGGATCTTTTGCCGAATCTTCCGACTTATGGCAGTAGGGGTGGTTTTATATCAACGAGCCGCAGGGCCCCAAGTGGGCGGCCATACCGGCATTCCGACCCGGCCCTCCAACTCAGCTCGCTTTATGGGTCAATAAGGGATTGGACTGGGGATCCGTCGATGAAGTGCTGACTCTGCAAAGTCGCATCCGAAGCTTTACCGAGAATGGCATCGATCTTGTGAACGTTGTCCAAGTAATGCTAGTCCGTCGGATCCTGCCATGTCAGCGGCGGCCTCTTCGTATGTGGAATTTTAACCCAGAAGGGCGGCGGACCCTACAACAGTTCTTCGGCACTACACACGAAGGAATGTGGAAATTGTATTTTGGGGAACGAGGGCAATGGCCGGACTCTACCGAAGATGTTGTCCTTGGCTGCAATCGTCCAGCTACTTCGGTAAGTACTCGAGCACCTTTCATTCGAGCATCTTTTAACGAGATATTGAACAACCCGTCCCTGCTTAGGACTGGATAAAGAAAGCAGTGCTAATCTGGTGTCCGGCGCCTCTTCCCGAAGACCCTGCGACTGTCCTGCTGACGAGAATGCTGATTCCGGCACCGTACCAAGTGGCTGCGTTCGGGGAAACCGAAATCCCTTTGCCCAAGGGCAAGGGTGCAGAGGGAGTCCTCCAAGGCAAGAAGAGGGCTGCTTCTGAAGATCAGGAGGGGAAGCCTTCCAAGACAGGAAAAAAGCCATCGTCGAGCGGCTTGGGCCGAGCGAGTGAGGTTGCCGTAGAGCTTGATGATGAGGACGAACCTCGAGGCAAACCGTAAGTGAAGCTGGGGCACTTTGAACGTACTTCGTTCTTTTCCCACTAGTGAAGTGATCGTCTGTTCGTCCACGTAGGTTAATGCTCGGTGTTTCTCAACCGTCCTCCTCCTCGGGAGATCTTCTTTCAGAGATGATGGAGACTGACACACCTCCTCCGGCCTCATCGCCCAACAGAGGAGATGATACCGAGGTATCGTCCCGAAGGGCGCCCGAAGGCGGTGCCTCCGTCACTCGAGGTTCCGGGATCGAGACTGGTGCTCCCGAAGCGTCCGGTTTATAGCTGGAGACGGTTCTGGAGGCAAGCAGGCGTGTTCCTTCACTGGAATGTCATACTCCGGCAGTGGTTTCCAAAGACCCAGGAGCGCCAGAGATGCTGACGGACATGCTACGATGAGCGTCCATTTCAGAATAGCACCATTCCTTGATGGTTACAATGATCGAAAGGGTTCTATCCACAAAGATGGATTGAACGAGGCCTTCACATTCCTTCTAAGAGGTTTTGAGGTTTTTAATGCAGCTTTATCAACTGAATTTCATTGATAGAATGCACCTCTTGTATATACAATAGCCCCTGAGACTCGGATTGTCTTCCGAAGGGAGAGATCGGAGGATCAAAGAGATATGCTCAGGTTTTAACATTGGTTTAATTTGTAATATAGGCTGCTTCCCCTCCTGTGGCTGCCCGGAATACGGAAGTGGCCAAACTGCAACGAAAGCTGGATATTGCGGAGGATGACGTTGCGTTGATCAACAGACGTCTTGATGACTCGCAAGGTATGTATTTCGAGTATTCTTTACACCAGTGTGCTTGACACGGGAAAGAGCTTTATATGAAATGTGCATGACATGCAGATGGTGCTGCCGCTATGGAGGCTCTTCGGGTGTAGCTAATCCGGGACAAGGAGCGGGCCCAGTTCAGTGATGCTGCTACTGAAGGAGCATCGGTTGAACTGAAGGCCGAACAAGTTGGGCGATGCCAGGGCGAGGAGAAGATATCCATGATGACACTCGCTTTGGAGAATGCTACTGGCCGCTGTGAATTTCTTGAGAAGGAGAATAAAGCCTTAACGGCTGAACTGGACATGGACCGACAGGAGGCGAGAGAAGCGCGATCAGAGTGGGGCTGGGGGCGGATGCTTGGGGAGCGCGTGGTGAGGCACACTCTCTCACGACCGTCTCGGGAGCGCGCGCCTCAGGGCCTTCGCGTCCTGGGATCACCAGGAGGGGGTTGTCACGAGGCCCCTCGTGGCCCCTGGGGAGCAGTCCCCACTAGTCGAACCGCTACATCTTCTTGGCGAAGGCTCCCACGTTCGGGTGATCATAAAGAGGGAACCCGTCCGAGGGGAGCCCGGCGGGTTCTTTGCCGGTCAAAAGCCGGAGCACTATGCGCAGTGTGCTGGAATGGGAGGCTGCTGGAGTCTCAAGTCATATGTGGGGCCGGTGAAAGCCCACATCAGACGGCAGTGGCGCTGGAGCGGAGCAAACTACCGTCGAACAAACTCCCTCACCACCATCGCCATCGTCACTCGCACCTTCCTCAGGTTGGCCAACCTGGTCATAATTCGAGTGAGCCCCAGGTCGACCAGCTCCACATGCCTGTTGGGGAGCGTAGTAATTTCAAAAAAATTCCTACGCACACGCAGGATCATGGTGATGCATAGCAACGAGAGGGGAGAGTGTCTTCCACATACCCTCGTAGACCGTTAACCGGAAGCTTTATGACAACGCGGTTGATGTAGTCGTACGTCTTCACGATCGACCGATCCTAAGTACCGAACGTACGGCACCTCCGCGTTCAGCACATGTTCAGCTCAGTGACGTCCCGCGAACTCACAATCTAGTAGAGCTCGGGGAAGAGTTTCGTCAGCACGACGGCGTGGTGACGATGTTGATGAAGCTACCGCAGTAGGGTTTCGCCTAAACACCGCTATAGTATGACTGAGGTGGATTATGGTGGAGGGGGGCACTGCACACGGCTGGAGAGATCTCAATGATCAACTTGTGTGTCTAGAGGTGCCCCCTGCCCCTGTATATAAAGCAGCAAGGGGGGAGAGGCAGCCGTCCAGGAGGAGGCACGCCAGGAGGAGTCCTACTCCCACCGGGAGTAGGACTCCCTCCTTTCCTAGTTGGAGTAGGAGAAGGGGGAAGGAGGAGGGAGAGAGGAAGGAAAGGGGGCGCCGACCCCCCTCCTTGTCCAATTCAGACTAGATGGAGAGGGGGTGCGCGGCCTGCCCTAGCAGCCCCTCCTCTCTTCCACTAAGGCCCATCTTGGCCCATTAAACCCCGGGGAGGGGGGGGGGTTCCGGTAACCACCGGTACTCTGGTAAAATCCTGATTTCACCCGGAACACTTCCGATATCCAAATATAGGCTTCCAATATATAAATCTTTATGTCTCGACCATTTCGAGACTCCTCGTCATATCTGTGATCACATCCGAGACTCTGAACTACCTTCGGTACATCAAAACATATAAACTCATAAAACCGATCGTCACAGAACTTTAAGCGTGCGGACCCTACGGGTTCGAGAACTATGTAGACATGACCGAGACACGTTTCCGGTCAATAACCAATAGCGGAACCTGGATGCTCATATTGGTTACTACATATTCTATGAAGATCTTTATTGGTCAAACCGCACAACACTATACATTGTTCTCTTTGTCATCGGTATGTTACTTGCCCAAGATTTGATCGTCGGTATCCCAATACATAGTTCAATCTTGTTACCGGCGAGTCTCTTTACTTATTCCGTAATATCTCATCCCGCAACTAACTCATTAGTTATCATGCTTGCATGGCTTATAGTGATGTGTATTACCCAGAGGGCCCAGAGATACCTCTCCGACGATCGGAGTGACAAATCCTAATCTTGATCTATGCCAACTCAACAAGTACCATCGGAGACACCTATAGAGCACCTTTATAATCACCCAGTTAAGTTGTGACGTTTCGTAGCGCACAAAGTGTTCCTCCAGTATTCGGGAGTTGCATAATCTCATAGTCATAAGAACATGTATAAGTCATGAAGAAAGCAATAGCAGTGAACAAACGATCGAGTGCTAAGCTAACGGAATGGGTCAAGTCAATCACATCATTCTCCTAATGATGTGATCTCATTGATCAAATAACAACTCATGTCTATGGTTAGGAAACCTAACCATCTTTGATCAATCAGCTAGTCAAGTAGAGGCATACTAGTGACACTATGTTTGTTTATGTATTCACACATGTATTATGTTTCTGGTTAATACAATTCTAGCATGAATAATAAACATTTATCATGAAATAAGGAAATAAATAATAACTTTATTATTTCCTCTAGGGCATATTTCCTTCAGTCTCCCACTTGCACTAGAGTCAATAATCTAGATTACACAGTAATGATTTTAACACCCATGGAGCCTTGGTGCTGATCATGTTTTGCTCGTGGAAGAGGCTTAGTCAACGGGTCTGCAACATTCATATCCGTATGTATCTTGCAAATTTCTATGTCTCCCACCTAGACTTGATCCCGGGTGGAGTTGAAGCGTCTCTTGATGTGCTTGGTTCTCTTGTGAAATCTGGATTCCTTTGCCAAGGCGATTGCACCAGTATTGTCACAAAAGATTTTCATTGGACCCGATGCACTAGGTATGACACCTAGATCGGATATGAACTCCTTCATCCGGACTCCTTCATTCGCTACTTCCAAAGCAGCAATGTACTCCGCTTCACATGTAGATCCCGCCACGACGCTCTGTTTAGAACTGCTCCAACTGACAGCTCCACCATTTAATATAAACACGTATCCAGTTTGTGATTTAGAATCGTCCAGATCAGTGTCAAAGCTTTCATCAATGTAACCATTTATGATGAGCTCTTTGTCACCTCCATAAACGAGAAACATATCCTTGGTCCTTGTCAGGTACTTCAGGATGTTCTTGAGTGCTGTCCAGTGATCCACTCTTGGATTACTTTGGTACCTCCCTGCTAAACTAATAGCAAGGCACACATCAGGTCTGGTACACAACGTTGCGTACATAATAGAGCCTATGGCTGAAGAATCGAGAACACTTTTCATTTTCTCTCTATCTTCTGTAGTGGCCGGACATTGAGTCTTACTCAACTTCACACCTTGTAACACATGCAAGAACCCTTTCTTAGCTTGACCCAGTTTGAACTTCTTCAAAACTTTATCAAGGTATGTACTTTGTGAAAGTCCAATTAAGCGTCTTGATCTATCTCTATAGATCTTGATGCCCAATATATAGGCAGCTTCACCGAGGTCTTTCATTAAAAAACTCTTCTTCAAGTATCCTTTTATGCTATCCAGAAATTCTATATCATTTCCAATCAGCAATATGTCATCGACATATAATATTAGAAATGCTACAGAGCTCCCACTCACTTTCTTGTAAATACAGGCTTCTCCAAAAGTCTGTATAAAGCCATATGCTTTGATCACACTATCAAAACGTTTATTCCAACTCTGAGAGGCTTGCACCAGTCCATAAATGGATCGCTGGAGCTTGCACACTTTGTTAGCTCCCTTTGGATCGATAAAACCTTCAGGTTGCATCATATACAACTCTTCTTCCAGAAATCCATTCAGGAATGCAGTCTTTACATCCATTTGCCAAATTTCATAATCATAAAATGCGGCAATTGCTAACATGATTCGGACGGACTTAAGCATCGCTACAGGTGAGATGGTCTCATCGTAGTCAACTCCTTGAACTTGTCGAAAACCTTTCACAACAAGTCGAGCTTTGTAGACAGTAACATTACCGCCATCTTCCCTCTTCTTCTTGAAGATCCATTTATTCTCGATGGCTTGCCGATCATCGGGCAAGTCAACCAAAGTCCACACTTTGTTCTCATACATGGATCCCATCTCAGATTTCATGGCTTCAAGCCATTTTGCGAAATCTGGGCTCATCATCGCTTCCTCATAGTTCGTAGGTTCGTCATGGTCAAGTAACATGACCTCCAGAACTGGATTACCGTACCACTCTGGTGCGGATCTTCCTCTGGTTGACCTACGAGGTTCGGTAGTAACTTGATCTGAAGTTTCATGATCATCATCATTAGCTTCCTCACTAATTGGTGTAGATGTCACAGGAACCGGTTTCTGTGGTGAACTACTTTCCAATAAGGGAGTAGATACAGTTACCTCATCAAGTTCTACTTTCCTCCCACTCACTTCTTTCGAGAGAAACTCCTTCTCTAGAAAGGATCCATTCTTAGCAACGAATATCTTGCCTTCGGATATGTGATAGAATGTGTACCCAATAGTTTCCTTTGGGTATCCTATGAAGATACATTTCTCCGATTTGGGTTCTAGCTTATCAGGTTGAAGCTTTTTCACCTAAGCATCGCAGCCCCAAACTTTAAGAAACGACAACTTTGGTTTCTTGCCAAACCATAGTTCATAAGGCGTCGTCTCAACGGATTTTGATGGTTCCCTATTTAACGTGAATGCAGCCGTCTCTAAAGCATAACCCCAAAATGATAGCGGTAAATCAGTAAGAGACATCATAGATTGTACCATATCTAGTAAACTACGATTACGACGTTCGGACACACCATTACGCTGTGGTGTTCCGGGTGGCGTGAGTTGTGATACTATTCCGCATTGTTTCAAATGTAGGACAAACTCGTAACTCAAATATTCTCCTCCACGATCAGATCACAGAAACTTTATTTTCTTGTTACGATGATTTTCCACTTCACTCTGAAATTCTTTGAACTTTTCAAATGTTTCAGACTTATGTTTCATTAAGCAGATATACCCATATCTGCTCAAATCATCTGTGAAGGTGAGAAAATAATGATACTCGCTGCGAGCCTCAATATTAATCAGACCACATACATCAGTATGTATGATTTCCAACAAATCTGTTGCTCGCTCCATAGTTCCGGAGAACGGCGTTTTAGTCATCTTGCCCATAAGGCATGGTTCGCAAGTATCAAGTGATTCCAAAAGTCCATCAGTATGGAGTTTCTTCATGTGTTTTATACCAATATGACCCAAACGGCAGTGACACAAATAAGTTGCACTATCATTATCAACTCTGTATCTTTTGGCTTCAACATTATGAATATGTGTATCACTACTATCGAGATTCAACAAAAATAGACCACTCTTTAAGGGTGCATGGCCATAAAAGATATTACTCATATAAATAGAACAACCATTATTCTCTGATTTAAATGAATAACCGTCTCACATCAAACAAGATCCAAATATAATGTTCATGCTTAACGCTACCACCAAATAACAATTATTTAAGACTAAAACTAATCTCGAAGGTAGATGTAGAGGTAGCATGCCGACAACGATCACATAGACTTTGGAACCATTTCCTACGCGCATCGTCACCTCGTCCTTAGCCAGTCTTCGCTTAATCCGTAGTCCCTGTTTCGAGTTGCAAATATTAGCAACAGAACCAGTATCAAATACCCAGGTGCTACTGCGAGCTCTGGTGAGTTACACATCAATAACATGTATATCACATATACCTTTGTTCACCTTGCCATCCTTCTTATCCGCCAAATACTTGGGGCAGTTCCGCTTCCAGTGACCAGTCTGTTTGCAGTAGAAGCACTCAGTCTTAGGCTTAGGTCCAGACTTGGGTTTCTTCTCCAGAGCAGCAACTTGTTTGCCGTTCTTCTTGAAGTTCCCCTTCTTCTTCCATTTGCCCTTTTTCTTGAAACTGGTGGTCTTATTGACCATCAACACTTGATGCTCCTTCTTGATTTCTACCTCCGCAGCCTTTAGCATCGCGAAGAGCTCGGGAATAGTCTTATTCATCCCTTGCATATTATAGTTCATCATGAAGCTTTTGTAGGTTGTTGGCAGTGATTGAAGAACTCTGTCAATGACACTATCAACAGGAAGATTAACTCCCAGTTGAGTCAAGTGATTATGATATCCAGACATTTTGAGTATATGCTCACTGACAGAACTATTTTCCTCCATCTTGCAGCTATAGAACTTATTGGAGACTTCATATCTCTCAAAACGGGCATTTTCTTGAAATATTAACTTCAACTCTTGGAACATCTCATATGCTCCATGATGTTCAAAACATCGTTGAAGTCCTGGTTCTAAGCCGTAAAGCATGGCACACTGAACTATCGAGTAGTCATCAGCTTTACTCTGCCAAACGTTCGTCACGTTGTTAGCAGCATCTGCAGCAGGCCTGCACCCAGCGATGCTTCCAGGACGTAATTCTTCTATGCAGCAATGAGGATAATCCTCAAGTTATGGACCTAGTCCGTGTAATTGCTACCATCTTCTTTCAACTTTGCTTTCTCAAGGAACGCATTAAAATTCAATGGAACAACAGCACGCGCCATCTATCTACAACAACATAGATAAGAAAAAAATACTATCAGGTACCAAGTTCATGATAAATTTAAGTTCAATTAATCATATTACTTAAGAACTCCCACTTAGATAGACATCCCTCTAATCATCTAAGTGATCACATGATCCATATCAACTAAACCATAATCGATCATCACGTGAAATGGGGTAGTTTTCAATGGTGAACATCACTATGTTGATCATATCAACTATATGATTCACACTCGACCTTTCGGTCTCAGTGTTCCGAGGCCATATCTACATATGCTAGGCGCGTCAAGTTTAACCCGACTATTCTGCGTGTGCAAAACTGGCTTGCACCCATTGTAGATGGACGTAGAGCTTATCACACCCGATCATCACGTGGTGTCTCGGCACGACGAACTTTGGCAACGGTGCATACTCAGGGAGAAAACTTCTATCTTGAAATTTAGTGAGAGATCATCTTATAATGCTACCATCAAACAATGCAGAATAAGATGCATAAAGGATAAACATCACATGCAATCAATATAAGTGATATGATATGGCCATCATCATCTTGTGCTTGTGATCTCCATCTCCGAAGCACCGTCATGATCACCATCGTCACCGGTGCGACACCTTGATCTCCATCGTAGCATCGTTGTCGTCTCGCCAACTATTGCTTCTACGACTATCGCTACCACTTAGTGATAAAGTAAAGCAATTACAGGGCGATTGCATTGCATACAATAAAGCGACAACCATATGGATCCTGCCAGTTGCCGGTAACTCCGTTACAAAACATGATCATCTCATACAATAAATATAGCATCATGTCTTCACCATATCACATCACAACATGCCCTGCAAAAACAAGTTAGACGTCCTCTACTTTGTTGTTGCAAGTTTTACGTGGCTGCTACGGGCTGAGCAAGAACCGTTCTTACCTATGCATCAGAACCACAATGGTAGTTTGTCAAGTTGGTGCTATTTTAACCTTCTCAAGGACCGGGCGTAGCCACACTCGGTTCAACTAAAGTTGGAGAAACTGACACCCGCCAGCCACCTGTGTGCAAAGCACGTCGGTAGAACCAGTCTCGCGCAAGCGTACGCGTAATGTCGGTCCAGGCCGCTTCATCCAACAATACCGCCGAACCAAAGTATGACATGCTGGTAAGCAGTATGACTTATATCGCCCACAACTCACTTGTGTTCTACTCGTGCATATAACATCAACGCATAAAAGCAAGCTCGGATACCACTGTTGGGGAACGTAGTAATTTCAAAAAAATTCCTACGCACACGCAGGATCATGGTGATGCATAGCAATGAGAGGGGAGAGTGTCGTCCACGTACCCTCATAGACCGTTAAGCGGAAGAGTTATGACAACGCGGTTGATGTAGTCGTACATCTTCACGATCGACTTGTGTGTCTAGGGGTGCCCCCGGCTCCCGTATATAAACGAGCAAGGGGGAAGAGGCGGCCGGTCAGGAGGAGGCACGCCAGGAGGAGTCCTACTCCCATCGGGAGTAGGACTCCCTCCTTTCCTAGTTGGAGTAGGAGAAGGGGGAAGCAGGAGGGGGAGAGGAAGGAAAGGGGGGCGCCGCCCCCCTCCTTGTCCATTTCGGACTAGAGGGAGAGGGGGCGCACGGCCTGCCCTGGTAGCCCCTCCTCTCTTCCACTAAGGCCCAACTTGGCCCATTATGTTGGATTTCAAGTTCCGGCAGACCCTTGAGGTTCGAACACTGGGGTGCGCGCGGGGATTTCGCCTTCTACCTACCTGCACCCTCCGCCTCGCTAATATCTAAGCTATGGAAAGAACAGCACAAGAGACACATGGTTTATACTGGTTCGGGCCACCGTTGTGGTGTAATACCCTACTCCAGTGTGTGGTGTGGTGGATTGCCTCTTGGGCTGATGATGATGAGCAATACAAGGAAGAACAGCCTCGCGAGGGTCTGTTCTTGGCTGGGGGGATGAACTGCTAGGAGGAGTTCAGTCGCCCTTCTCTCTGTGTGTGTGTGATGCTACTTGATCTGATCCTAGCTAGTTTCTCTCTTGGCTTCTAGATTCTTCCTTCTTGATTGCCCCCGTACCCTGGGGGTGGCTAGTCCTATTTATAGGCAAAGGCCCTGGGCCTGTTCCCAAATATTGAGCGGGAAGGGCGCCAACAATTGGCCATTTTGAAGGGGAACATCTGGTACACTTATCCTGACTAAAGTTGGTCCTCGCCTGCCGAAGGCTCAGGTGGTGACGCTGGCTTGGGCTCCACAATGACTTCCTCCCTGCCGTTGGACTAGTCTTGGTCTCGTTGCACCGAAACGGGTGCCTTTGCTTGATGCTCTCGCCTGCGCTTGCTCCCTTTGCACCAAAGAGGAAATGAGGACACTGCGCGGCTGGCGCCCGCCTGGCGCCTTTGGTCGTCATTGCTTGCGTCACGGGCACCTCGTGAGGTACCCCACCTTGATCTCTCCGCCTCCTCGCGAGCCATCCTGATGAGGCCGTGCCTGAGGAAGCTCCGTGTCATCCGCCCCGCGAGGCTTGGCCCCTCGCGAGGGTCTTGGGTCTGTGTGGATGAAGATGGGCCGCGCTGGGCCCCCTTTTGAGCCACGCCACAGGCAGGCAAGTCTGGGGACCCCCATTCCCAGAACACCGACAGTAGCCCCCGGGCCCAAGGCGCGCCCGGACTTGGCCGTGCAGGGAGGCGAAAGGGCAAGAGCGAAGCGCCGCGGGCCCTAACAGCCTGCGGCCTTGGGCGCCGCGTGGCGGTTGACTGGACGTGGGCGCCTCAGCAACTGCGCGAGTTGATAAGGGAGCGGCTTCTACCTAGGCTTTGCTTTTTTTTGCTTTCTCCGGTTGCTGCTCAGATCCCCTTTCTTGCGCCTCTCCTTCCTTCCTCCAAAATTTCCAGATCTACTCTGACTGCGTGACCTAGGAAGCCATGGCGCCTCGTCAGTCCCCGGCCAGAGCTTGGTACTCGTCTGCCCTGGACTCGCCGAACATGTCGGAGGCGAGCCTCGCCCTGCGCCGGATGGTGGCGGCGCAGGGCATCGACGGGGCGAAGGTGTTCAAGGCCGGCTCCGCCACCCCTGAAGGCCAAGGGAGCACCTTCTATCCGTTCTTTGTAAACGCCATTGCTGCTGGCCTGGTGCCTCCCTTCTCCGAGTTCTTCTTCTCTGTCCTCCGCCATTATAAGCTACAGGCTCTGCATCTCCACCCCAAACTCCGTCCTTCTCCTGGCAATCTTCGCCTATTACCGTGAGGCTCACGTAGGGGTGCAGCCCTCAGTGGCCTTGCTGTGCCACTACTTCTACCTCCGGACCTCTCGCGGTCCTGCTTCCGCGTGCGCGAGCTTCATCGCGTACGGTGGTGCCATTGCCATTTCGAACCCCGGGAAAAGGATTGAGGGCTTCAGGAGCAAGTGGGTCTTGGCAGATGCTGGGCGCATCCACCCTCGGCTGATCTTGCCCACGGAGCAACCCACGAGCTCCAGCGATTGGGGTCGAGCGGAGCTCGCGGACCCCCGCGCGAAGCTGGTGTTGGAGAAGATGGACGCGGATCTGAGGCCGGCCAACATGGCGGCGGCGAAGCTGACCGGCGCGTCGCTGCTGAGGGAATTCCTGGAGCACCAGCTGGCTCCACTTCGGCAGTACTTACTTCCGATGTGGAGGCCCCATCCGAGCCCCGCGGCCTTGGCCGACGAAGATCTGGCTGCGTCCTCCAATCTCTGGTCGGGGGCGATGTGGCGAGGTTGGAGGGTGCTCCTACGCCCTTGTTCCTCCGCGACGACTGGGAGCAGGTAGTGGAGTCCATGCCCGTCTTCAACGGGGACGGGCCCGTGCCTATGGAAACTCCCGGGGAATCGATGGACGTGTCCTCCGACGACTCCAGCGAAGAGTAGGAAGGAGGGGAGCGGGAAAAAGGGCCTGACTTCGAGGCGACTGACGGAGAGTCGAGGGATCCCCTCCCTCGGCGTAGGTCCCGCGCTCTCCGCCTCTCTCCGAGCGATGACGACGAGGATGATGACGAGCAGGGCGGCGGGAGCTTGCCCCCGATCCCGAAGAAGGACAGGACCGGGCTGATCTCCCGCGGGTCTGCCCCAGCCCCGAGGCGGACCGCAGACGCACCTTCCGCTCCCGAGCTTCCCAAGGTTGACCCTTCCAGCCGGCTTTCAGGCTTTAAATTTGGCCGGAGGCTGCCCGAGCTCACTGGCGACGACCCGTAAGCGCTTGATTCTTGTCTTTATTTCTTATCCTGCTGCTGAGGCTTGACGTCCACATCTCTTGGACAGGCTGGCGCCCGCAGCAAAGAAGCCGAAGGGAGCTCCTGAGGTTCCATCCGTGGCAGTGCCTCTGCCCGCGAAGGAAGGTGACTGCGACGCATGGGCTTCTCCTGCCCGGTCGTCCTCGCGAGGCCTGGCTGAGCCGGCTGGGGCGAGCTCAGCTCCCATGGCCCTAGTGACTCCCGAGGTGCCTTTGCCTGCTGCCGCCACTACAGCCATTGGGGCGCAGCAGGCTCCGCCTCAGGATGCTGTGGTCGCGCTGCCGCCTTCTCCTCCTACTCCACCGACTACTGTCTCTCCGACTCCTCCTGCCGTTCTGGATCGTCCTGCTGCTGAGCTGGACCAGCTGCGGCAGGATCTTCTTGGCGCTGACCCTCGCTTGGTGGCCGGGCGCTTGGAGCTGGCTTCAGGATGGATTCGCTCCGATGCTTCGATTCGGGCGGCGCTGGTCTAGGCTTCGACGGCTTGCGATGAGGAGAGTCAGGCCGTCCTTGAGGCGAAGGCTGCTCGTGACGCAGCCCTGGGGGAGGTGGTCGACGTCCGTGGTCGCTGCAAGGCGCTGGAGGATGAGCTGCAAGGCCTGCGGGACCAGCTTGCAAAAGAGGCCTGCCTTTGCCAAGAGCAGGAAGAAGGCGTGAAGGCTTGCGAGGCGGCCGTCAAGGAGAGGGAGGTCAAGATCAGGAGGCGCCGTGACCGCCTAGGCGCGCTGGAGCAGGAGTTGGGGGTGAGGAAGGTCGAGCTGGACGACAAGGCCTAGGTTCTTGCCAAGGACCACGTGGCCTTCGCGGAGATGGAGGCGAAGGCTCGCTCCTCGCTGAGGACGCTCTACGGCAGCGGCCTGGAGAGCCCGCTGGCTGGCGCCGAGGACGGCCCCGCCAAGCTGCTTCCCTTCCTGGTTCGCGCTCTTGAAGATGTCGCCCTTGGCCTTGGCCCCACGGCCGAGGCCGAGGCGCGTGTCCTATCTTCTGCAGCGCTAGCGCGGGTCCTCACCCACATCTACCTTCGCGATCCCGGCGTCGACCTCGACAGCCAGCTGGAGCCAGTAAGCGGCGAGCATGCCGCTGCCGCTGCCGAGGCCGTGAAGGGTCGCGCGGAGGCTCTGCTGGGGAAGTTCCGGGCCTTCAGCACCAAGCCGAAGCAAGGCGCTGCCGACCCCGCTGCTCCATGAGGCGAACCCACTCCGCGCTGCTCCACCGCCGACAAGTGACTCCGTTGTGGCTCCTGTCCTGCCTTTAATTCCTGCACATGTATCATGCATCGGGGAGGCGTTTAAACTTGCATTTGGCATTGAGATAACAGTGTGGACTGTAATATTTGCTTTTGAATTCCTTGAAATTTACGCTTTTCCTTCCTACTTTCTTATGTTCTACACCGGCAGAGCCTGGCCCCGCGCATACCTCAGCCGCCGTTAGCCCCGACCGGGAACCAGGACGGGACCAAGGAGTGAGGGGCTACGTGACAAGTTAGGCTCCTGAGTCGCGATGCTCAGGAGTCCCCCTTAGCGCACGAGCAACAAGTAGGGAGGTGTGATGTGGGTGGATCTACCGTTCTACGTCTGCAGGGCCCGGCCGCGCGCATACCTCAACCGCCGTTAGCCTTTCGGAACTAAGGAGTGAGGGGCTACGTGACCGGTTAGGCTCCTGAGTCGCGATGCTCACGAGTCCCCCTTGACGCTCAAACGGCCTTCGTAGCTTGGCTCCGCTCGGGGAGAGACACGCGATGAACCAGGCCCGGGGGGGCCTGGCTAGGTGGCGTGCGTCTGGGCGTGACCCAGGCGTAGCCCCCGTGCCCAGCCCCCTCACGCGGCACTCCCGAGGGGAGGTGTTACGATGAGGCTAGACACTGAGCTCTGGGCTCCCCGAGGTTGATGCGGCCTGGGGGCCGCCCTCAGTTGTTTATCACTAGCGCGGAGCATAGCGCTTCCGTATGTGTACGGGCATAGCCGCTCCTCGGCAGTGTCGTCAGCCAGCACAGAGCATGGTGCTTCCACTGGTACGTGGGAGGGGGCTCCCCTCCGGGAGGAGCCCCCGGGGCGTGTACAGCCCCGCCCTAACACGTGGCTGGCACGGTAGGGTCTGCCGAGGTGTATCTGGGCACCCGTGAGCCAGCGCGGGACTCACGGGGCCCTACCTCTAGGCGGGTTGCGCCTGGCACTGGGCCTTATCTTGTGATGTGTCCCTGCAAATTTGGTTAGATGCCGGCACTCTACGTCCTCGGGTCCCGGCCCTCGAGCTGGTCTCAGCCGTCGCTGGTATGCCAGGTCGCGATGCCGTGGACAAGGCCAGAGGGTGAGGGCTGGAGAGCCAGTAAGAGCCCTGAGTCGCGATGCTCAGGTACCCCCCTTTAACGTGCAAGTGGTTGGCATGGAGAAGAAGAGGTGTCGTGGACAGGCATCAAATAATCAAGCATGGTGGGTCGAACGCATAGCCGGAAATAAACGCAAAAGGGATACATGCCGCTGGTTCTGGCCCGAGCGACTTGGGGGATGATGCAGCCCGAGGGGCGCCCCCAACAAGGTAAGCTAACAACATGAAATAAAAGGGATACATGCCACAGGGACGGACCCACGCGGCCTGGGAATAATGCAGCCCTGGGGGGTGCTCCCAGCTGGAAATGAAACTTGGAAGATGTCACCTGATGATGTTGAGGACGAAGGAGTGTTGGCGTAGTAGACTCGGTGGGCTGCGGAAGCTGATCCTCACGAGCCCCCAGGCCCAGGGGCCTCGGGAGGCTCCGGAGGCGCTGGTGGCTCCTCGCAGACCATCTCCATCTCCGCCAGGGCTGCGGAACGCCTGGCCTCTTGAGCCTCCATGATGCCCCTCATGAGGCGCTGGTACGTGGCAGCCGCGTTCGGCAAGCCGTAAGCCATGCGAACGTAGCTGTGGGGTGGACCTTCGCAGCGCCCCACTCGCGAGGGCTAGAGGCGCTCCAGAGAGGCGACTCGATTGAGCCCTGGTGTGTCGATGCAGACGCGCAGCCCACCATCCTCGCCTGGATGGGGAGCCACAGCTGGTGGGCGGCGGCCGCCTTTCATGACTCTTGACTCCTGTAGCTCCTGAATGGCCTTGCCGACGAACTCCTGAGGGTCTGGCTCTCCTTGCCTTACTCCTTCTTGAGGGAAGCGTGCTTCGAAACACGCCTCCATGTGGTGCCCAAGCGCCTCCCTCGTGACCTTAGCCAGGTCGGTGGCCCTCCAGGGGAGAGCCCCCGAGACCTGCCTGAGGAGGGCGCCGGGCGTGCTTTCCTATGCGATGGAAGGAGGTTCCCCCTGGGCAGGCGCGGGCCCTGAGGGGCCTGCCTCCTAAGGGGCCGGGCCGGACGATGTCTTCTTCTTCTTCTTGGGGGCGGTCTCGAGAAGCCTCCTGCTTCCGCGATCCGAGTCTTCCAGCGATGCGGCCTGAAAGGCTCGTTCCAGGGAACACACCGTATCCTTCTCTTCACAGGGCACCATGATGACTCCGCCACTTCCTGGCATCTTGAGGACGTTGTAGCCGTGGTGAGTTACGGCCATGAACTTGGCCAGCGCTGGGTACCCAAGGATGGCATTGTACGGCAGGCGAATGTGAGCGACGTCGAAGTCAATGAGCTCGGTGCGGTAGTTGTCGCTTGCCCCGAAGGTGACAGGGAGGCGGACCTGCCCAATCGGGACCGTGGAGCCGTCGGTGACTCCGGAGAAAGGCTTGGTTGGCTGAAGCTGGTTGTAGGGCACTTGGAGATTGTTGAATGTTTCCACGGACAGGACGTTGAGCCCTGCTCCGCCATCGATGAGGGTCCTGGTGACCACCATGTTGCTGATGATTGGGGAACAAAGCATTGGGAGGACTCCGACTATGGCCGCACACTTGAGATGATCTGCTGAGCTGAACGTGATGGCGCACGCCGACCACCTGAGAGGGCGCGTGACTTCGAGCTTGGGGAGGACTGTATTCACTTCGCGGGCGAACTGCTTGAAGATGCGTTGAGAGGCTGGGGCTTGAGCCCCGCCCAGGATGCAGGCGATCGCGCGCGGCTCCTGGAAGCCCCCAGCCCCCTCGTCCTGATGGCGGTCCTCGTTTCTCCTTGGCTGCGGCGGCAGCGGTGGGAGGCGTGCGTTGCCTTGTGGTCGATCCTCGCGAGGCTGATCCCTCCAGTCTCCCTCGCGAGGCGGGTCTTGCCAGCGATCCTTGCGAGGTCGATCGCGCCACCCTTGGCGCAGGCAGCGGTCTTCCCAGCGTCCTGCGTTCCTTCCTCCTCCTCGACCGTAGCCCCGGTCACCGCGGTCGGGGCGACGGCCGATCCTTCCTTCTCGCACGGCTCGGAGCTCTTGACATTCATTGGTGTTGTGGGTGTGGAGGTCATGGTACACACAGTACCGACTGCCCTTGGAAGATTCGGGCTGATCTCTACCCCGCTTGGTGTCTAGTTCTGCCGCGAGCACGGTAGCCCCCTTGCGCTTCACATCCTTGGCCTTGGGCTTCTTCTCTGCTGGGTCCGCGGTGGGCAGCTCGAGGAGGGAGAGACGCCCTTCCTCAGCCCTAGCGCACTTGGTTGCCAAGTTGAACAACTCCAAGGAAGTGCACAAGTCTTCATGCATCGCCAGCTCCTCCTTCATCTTGACATCGCGCACGCCGTCGGAGAAGGCTGAGATGATGGCCTCCTCGGTCACCTTGGGAATCTTGAGGCGTGCGTTGTTGAAGCGCTGGATGTACTTCTGTAGGGTCTCTCCGGGTTGTTGCTTGATGCGGCGCATGTCGCTCACGGCGGGTGGCCGGTCGCGAGTACCTTGGAAGTTGGCGATGAAGCGGGTGCGCATCTCGTCCCAGGAGGAGATCGTGCCTGGAGCCAGGTTCGGGAGCCAGGTGCAGGCCCCGTCCTAGAGCGCCATGGGAAACCAGTTCGCCATGACCTTCTCGTCTCCGTTGGCAGCTTCGATGCCCAGCTCATAGAGCTGGAGGAACTCCGCAGGGTCGGCCGTGCCGTCGTAACGAGGAGGCAGGTCTGGCTTGAACTTGCCGGGCCATGCGACGCTGCGTAGCTCGGTGGTGAAGGCACGGCAGCCTGCTGTGGCCACGAGAGGCCTTGGGTGACGGAGAGCTTGGTCTTGCATGTCCCCTCGCGCTGCAGCTGGGAGCAGCGCGGGGTCTTGACGTGCGGGAGCAGGAGCATGGTCGCGACGTGCTGGAGCAGGGAGCGCCCGGGCAGCTTCTTGCGGGCGAGGGACTTCTTGGCCGCTCTGCTCTTGCCGCGCTGGCACCTGACGGAGCAGGTTCCGCCCAGAGGCCACGCGCCTTGGAGCCATGGCGCCTTCTTGAGGAGGAGGCGGCTAGGGCACCCCCGGAGCTTCGTCGCCCGCGCGGGGCAGGGTGCGGTGCAGCGGAACGGACGACGCAGGAGAGCCCCCTGCGGCGCGGACGAGCTCGGCGACGCGGTCGAGCCATTCTTCATAGACGTCGTCGACGGGACGGTAGCGCTGGAGCTCGTTTGCCGCGATGAGCGCAGCTCGAGCCTCCATGGGTGCGCGGAGCGCGCGGGACGAAGAACCAGCTGGGGTGAGCGAGGGAGTAGCGGTGCGGCCGTCTTGCCGCACGGAGGATGCTGAGACGACGCTTGCTGCTTGTTCCCCACCGGGCCGGTGGCGATGTTGACGGCATGTGACGGGGAACGGCGAGGACGCCTGCCGACAGGAGCCATCTGGGTGACGCGGGAAGCGAGAGCGGCCTGGCGCTCGGTGCGGGCCCGACGAGCGTCAGACATGGATGCGATGGTCGGAGGAGAACGGGGTGGTGGAAGATGAATTCCGGCGCACCCCTACCTGGCGCGCCAAATGTCAGATTTCGGGTTCCGGCAGACCCTTGAGGTTCGAACACTGGGGTGCGCGCGGAGATTTCGCCTTCTACCTACCTGCACCCCTCCGCCTCGCTAAGATCTAAGCTATGGAAAGAACAGCACAAGAGACATAGGGTTTATACTGGTTCGGGCCACCGTTGTGGTATAATACCCTAATCCAGTGTGTGGTGTGGTGGATTGCCTCTTGGGCTGATGATGATGAGCAATACAAGGAAGAATAGCCTCGCGAGGGTCTGTTCTTGGCTGGGGGGATGAACTGTTAGGAGGAGTTCAGTCGCCCTTCTCTCTCTCTCTCTCTGTGTGATGCTACTCGATCCGATCCTAGCTAGTTTCTCTCTTGGCTTCTAGATTCTCCCTTCTTGATTGCCCCCCTACCCTGGGGGTGGCTAGTCCTATTTATAGGCAAAGGCCCTAGGCCTCCTCCCAAATATTGAGCGGGAAGGGCGCCAACAATTGGCCATTTTGAAGGAGAACATCTGGTACACTTATCCTGACTAAAGTTGGTCCTCGCCTGCCAAAGGATCAGGTGGTGACGCTGGCTTGGGCTCCACAATGACTTCCTCCTTGCCGTTGGACTGGTCTTGGTCTCGTTGCACCGAAACGGGTGCCTTTGCTTGATGCTCTCGCCTGCGCTTGCTCCCTTTGCACCAAAGAGGAAAGGAGGACACTGCGCGGCTGGTGCCCGCCTGGCGCCTTTGGTCGTCATGGCTTGCGTCAAGGGCACCTCGTGAGGTACCGCGCCTTGATCTCTCCGCCTCCTCGCGAGCCAGCCTGATGAGGCCGTGCCTGAGGAAGCTCCGTGTCGTCCGCCCCGCGAGGCTTGGCCCCTCGCGAGGGTCTCGGGTCTGTGTTGATGAAGATGGGCCGCGCTGGGCCCCCTTTTGAGCCACGCCGTAGGCTGCAGGTAGGCAAGTCCGGGGACCCCCATTCCCAGAACGCCGACACATTAACCCCCCCCCCCCCCCGGGGGGGGGGGGGGTTCTGGTAACCCCCGGTACTCCAGTAAAATCCCGATTTCACCCGGAACACTTCTGATATCCAAATATAGGCTTCGAATATATAAATCTTTATGTATCGACCATTTCGAGACTCCTCGTCATGTCCGTGATCACATCCGGGACTCCGAACTACCTTCGGTACATCAAAACATATAAACTCATAAAACCGATCGTCACAGAACTTCAAGCGTGCGGACCCTACGGGTTCGAGAACTGTGTAGACATGACCGAGATACGTTTCCGGTCAATAACCAATAGCGGAACCTGGATGCTCATATTGGTTCCTACATATTCTACGAAGATCTTTATCGGTCAAACCACACAACACTATACGTTGTTCTCTTTGTCATCGGTATGTTACTTGCCCGAGATTTGATCGTTGGTATCCCAATACCTAGTTCAATCTCGTTACCGGCGAGTCTCTTTACTCGTTTCGTAATATCCCATCCCATAAATAACTCATTAGTTATCATGCTTGCAAGGCTTACAGTGATGTGTATTACCGAGAGGGCCTAGAGATACCTCTCCGGCGATCGGAGTGACAAATCCTAATCTTGATCTATGCCAACTCAACTAGTACCATCAGAGACACCTGTAGAGCACCTTTATAATCACCCAGTTATGTTGTGACGTTTGGTAGCAGACAAAGTGTTCCTCCGGTATTCGGGAGTTGCATAATCTCATAGTCATAAGAATATGTATAAGTCATGAAGAAAGCAATAGCAGTAAACAAACGATCGAGTGTTAAGCTAACGGAATGGGTCAAGTCAATCACATCATTCTCCTAATGATGTGATCTCATTGATCAAATAACAACTCATGTCTATGGTTAGGAAACTTAACCATCTTTGATCAATGAGCTAGTCAAGTAGAGGCATACTAGTGACACTATGTTTGTCCATGTATTCACACATGTATTATGTTTCCGGTCAATACAATTCTAGCATGAATAATAAACATTTATCATGAAATAAGGAAATAAATAATAAATTTATTATTGACTCTAGGGCATATTTCCTTTAGTGCCGCCACCCAGAGTTCGGCCTCACGGGGGCGGACGGGATCAGGAGCAGGGGTTTTTTTTGCGGGCGAGCAGGGGGTTGTACACGACGGCATCTACTTACACCCACTGCCTCCGAAATCGCCCAGCGTTCGGATAGAGAAATGTGTCGATGATGGAGCCTGCAGTCACCACCACCACCTGAAGCGACATGCGCCCCGACCGTTGCTCGCCGTCGACCAACTGAAGAGAGAAGAACTGAGGAGCAGGGCCACAAAGGGTGCAATGCCCACGAAGGCCTCGCACAAGAACGCAAAGGCGGAGAGAAGAGCCTTGGATCCGGGATCTAGATGCAGCGCATGATTTGGTAGTGAGAGCACGACATTGAAAAAATTGGAGAACAGCGGCAACAGGCTAGCGAAAAGGGCGTAAAGATGAAGAGGGATCTCGGTAGCCCCCATGTCAGATATAAGCGGGGAGGCAGGCCAGATCTCCGCCGCCCTCCACTGATTGGAGTCAGTGGCAATCGCATGCCGGACGTTGTCCAGCCCCGTGCGGTTGATCATGGTGGACCGACCCAGTGCAGGCTCCGGTCTCTTCTTCTTGGGGGCCATGGCGGCGAGGAGAATCTGAGCTAGCGCGGAATCCCACAATGAGGGTGTGAGCAAGCGAAGGGGGAAGGAGAAGAAGGCGAGCGCGCAACAGGTCAATGATGGTTATGCAGACGTGCGCCAGCCTTTCTGCCAACTCAGAATGGTTGCTGAGGCGACGTGGGGGAGTGGTGGCGTCCGCGTCCTGCCGAGCACCACGCGTTAGACTGGCCTGCAGACGATTGGGGCATGTGGCGCTTTACCCTTGCCCCTTGGCTTCGCCTGGAAGCCAGCCCGAGCGCCTTGGGCCCTGGGGCTACTGTCAGCGTTCTGGGAACCAGGGTACCCAGACTTGCCTACCTGTGGCCCACGGGGTGGCTCCCTCGACGCCCTGGTACGACCCATTTGCAGGACCACCAATACAAGACCCTCGTGAGGGGCCAAGCCTCGTGAGGCGTACGACAACAATACCTCCCAAGGGTGCGGCCTCCTATAACACCTCGGGTGTAACTTTCCATATTTGTAACTCCGAATCTTGCCATTTCCGGCTATGTGATATGATATTTCCTTCATGGTTGGATTTTGTCTTGCGTTTTGCATTTTGTTCATTGCATGCATTTCATATCATGCCATCATGTGCATCTCATTTGCATTCGTGTTCGTCTCATGCATCCGGTCATTTTCCCCGTTGTCTGTTTCGCAATCCGACACTCCCACATGCACCCGTTGCACCCCTCAATCCTCATTTCGTGAGCGGGATAAAAACATTCTCGGAATGGGTCGAGATTTTTCGAGTGGCCTTGGTACATCACCGGTAGGCCGCCTATCAAATTTCGTTCCATTTGGATGTCGTTTGATGCCCCAATGGTTAACCGGGTAACCACAAATCCCCTATCTTATTGCAGCCCAACACCCCCCAAAATCGCCCACTAGCCCATCTAAGCCCTTCCATGCTCTCCGTAGTTGGATCATGATCGTGTGGGCGAAAACCGCACCTCATTTGGAAACTCCTAGCTCCCTCTACCTATAAATATGCCTCTCCCCCTCCAAATTCGCGGTACAAACCCTAGTTTCACCCCTCCTCCGCCGCCGGGCATGTCCGACCCGGACCGGACGCGTCCACCGCCGTCCCCGGCGAATCCCCGCGTGCCACGTCAGCCTCCGCGCAGCTCTGTCCGCCGCCGGTCCGCAAGCCCAGGGCAGGCCCGCCCGGGCCCGCGCCACCGTGCCGCCCGGGACCTACGCCGCCGCCGCCGCTCCAGCGCCGCCGCCTCGTCCGGCCGCCCGCCAGGCCCCGCCTTCGCCAGATCCGGCGAGCTCCGTGCTCCGCCATCAAATCCCCTCCGCCACCGCCTTCAGTGCCCCGGGCGCCGTGCCGCCCGCCGCCGGCGTCCCCTCGGTGCCTCCACCGCGGAGTTCCTCACCGGAGTTGTAGCCGTTGACCTCGCCACTTGCCTCGGTTCGCGTGCCTGGAGGAACCCAAGATCTTGTGAGGTGATTTTTCCCTAAGTCCTGAAATTCTCTTACCATGTGCCCTTGTTCATCATGTCATATCTCCATGCCCGTAACTCCGTTTTGCGCATATGATATATCAAAATGTTTGTCTCGTGATGCTATTCATGTTAGTGTCTTTTGCATGCATGTTACTGTTCATATTGATTCCCTAATCCTCGTTGCAGAAGTGCTATATGATGTTGCCTCCTTGAATTTATCTTAATTTGATGATTTGTCATTTTCATTGCATTTTGTGTGTGCATACTATGTGCATTATGTCTACATGTTTTATGATCTCCACCATGCCATCTATATAGGGGTGCAAGTCTTGTATTTTTGTGAGCTATGTGACGACTAGCACAAGCATGCAAAGTGGGCTTCATAATGTTGTTGATTTCAGACACTTAGAATATTTTGCTAAGTCATTTCCCGTTACATTTTGATGCCATGTAAACTTGTTGATACCATGAGATCCATGCACATTTTGAGATAGTTCACTAAGCATGTTTTTAACATGTGGTATTTATCTATGCATTCATGCCTCTGGTTGTAATTGTGGAGTACTTTAGATAGTCATTACCATGATCTACTTTTGCTAAATATTGTTCCTGGCAGATTGTTAACATGACTTTCAGTTTTGCCATGTGTTTTGCTACTAATACATGTATCCTATGAACTTGATCTTGCCATGCTTAGCTTTTTGAACATGCCCACTTTCTATTGGTTACCTTGTTATGCCATGAAATGCTTTGTGGTGAGTGGCATGAGCTTGCAAAGTTGCTATCATGAATCTGTTTCTGCCATATCATGTTTTTCTTCCAAGTCTGAAACTAATTATATAACTTGTCATGTTTGCATGGGTGCTACCATATTTTCCATGATATGTTCATGTAGCATGTTGTTTGCTAACTCTCAACATTGCTACGTGATGCTGTTTTGACATGTTTCTTATTTGCTCTAAGTCTGTGAATCTGTTATCATTTGCATTTTTTGCCATGCTATTTTGAGCTTGCTCTATTGAGTTCTAGCAGGAGCTCAGTGTTCATGATTTGTAGAGCTTGACTTGTACATTTTGGTCAAGTGCTTTGTTGCTATGTTGGAGTGTTGTAGCATAGTTTCTTGTTGCATTCTAAATGCTATGATGTTGTTAATTGCAGATTTGCATCAGTCTTGTTTTGCTTGTCATTTGCAAACTGTGCATCCGTTTTCGGTCATCCTTATATCGATTTCGACCGAAATCACCCCATCTTTCCAGCGACATACTTGGTTTGCCAAGTTGATGTCTTTATCATCCTTTCCTTCCGGAGTACCCATATGCATTGCACATCATACCTTGCATATCATGCCATGTATTGCATGATGTTGCTTGTGCATTGCATCGTGATTGATTGTTGTTCCGCTGGTTGTGTTCTTGCCTTGGGTAGAGCCGAGAGACAAGTTCGTGAACAAGGAACCTGTTGAGTACACTAACGAGGAGCAAGCTTTCGACAACTCTAAGAACTTTGCAGGCAAGATGACCATTACCCTCGATATCACTTCTATCTTTTCTTGCTAGTTGTTCGTTCTATCGCTATGTCGCACTACCTACCACTTGTTTATCATGCCTCCCATATTGCCATGTCAAGCCTCTAACCCACCTTTCCTAGCAAACCGTTGTTTGGCTAAGTTACCGCTTTTGCTCAGCCCCTCTTATAAAATTCCTAGTTGTAGGTGCAGAGCAGGTTGTTCCATGTTGGAACATGGATATGTTGGGATATCACTTTATCTCTTATTTTAATTAATGCAACTATATACTTGGCAAAGGGTGGAAGGCTTGGCCTTTTTCTCGGTGTTTTGTTCCACTCTAGCCACCTTAGATTCCGTCATACCAGTGTTATGTTCCTTGATTTTGTGTTCCTTGCGTGGTTGGGGTTATGGGACCCCCTTGACAGTTCGCTTTGAATAAAACTCCTCCAGCAAGGTCCAACCTTGGTTTTACATTTTCCTAACAACCTATAACTTTCCCTTGGGGTTGCAAACCCGAGGGTCATCTTTATTTAACCCCCCGGGCCAGTGCTTCTCTGACTGTTGGTCCGAATGGCGTAAACTGCGGGGCCACCTCGGGGAAATTTGAGGGTTGGTTTTACTCGTAGGATGTCTCATCCGGTGTGCCCTAAGAACAAGATATGTGCAGCTCCTATCGGGATTTGTCGGCACAGTCGGGTGGTCTTGCTGGTCTTGTTTTACCATTGTCGAAATGTCTTGTAGCGGGGATTCCGAGTCTGATCGGGCCTTTCTGGGAGAAGGAATATCCTTCGTTGATCATGAGAGCTTGTAATGGGCTAGGTTGGGACACCGCTGCTGGGTATAAACTTTCGAGAGCCGTGCCCGCGGTTATGTGGCAGATGGGAATTTGTTAATATCCGGTTGTAGAGAACTTGACACTTGACTTAATTAAAATGAATCAACCGCGTGTGTAGCCGTGATGGTCTCTTTTTGGTGGAGTCCGGGAAGTGAACACGGTTTGGGTTATGTTTGAACGTAAGTAGTTTAGGATCACTTCTAGCTTAACGACCGTTGCGTAGCTTCTCATATTACTCTTATTTGCGTATGTTCACCACCATATTTACTTAGCGCTTGATGCAACTCCACCTCATTACCATATCCTACCCATAAGCTTAAATAGTCTTGATCTAGTGGGTTTTGAGATTGCTGAGTCCTCGTGACTCACGGATACTTCCAAAACAGTTGCAGGTGTTGATGATACCCGTGCAGGTGATGCTACCGAACTCAAGTGGGAGTTCGACGAGGACCTTGGTCATTACTATGTTTCGTTTCTTGATGATCAGTAGTGGAGCCCAGTTGGGATGACCGGGGATCTAGCTTTGGGGTTATCTTCTTTTCATTTGGATTTGACCGTAGTCGGTCTATATGTGTATTTTGGATGATGTATGAATTATTTAAGTATTGTGTGAAGTGGGGATTGTAAGCCAACTCTCTTTATCCCTTTATTGTTCATTACATGGGATTGTGTGAAGATGACCCTTATTGAAACAAAACCACAATGCGGTTATGTCTCTAAGTCGTGCCTCGACACGTGGGAGATATAGCTGCATCGTGGGCGTTACAAGTTGGTAATCAGAGCCATCCCTGACTTAGCAGCCCCCTGCTTGATCGAATTGCGGACGTGTTGAGTCTTAGGATTATATATAACGAAGAGTAGGATTCTTTTTACTCCTTAGTCCCTTCGTTGCTCTAGTGAGGCCTCCTGACGTAGATTTTTTGACTTTCCTCTCCTCAAATTTCACTAATTTTTTTGGATCACGCGGGTATCTTGGGATCGTTCTGATATTCTTGTGACGAGAACATTGTTCTTGGTGCCTCCTGTCATTTAGGGGTTGTGGCAGTGTCCCGGGGAGTTGAGCTCTGAGGTGTTGTCTTCACAATTTTATCGTTGCAGTTCTGGAATACCCGAGTTCACCGACATCGAAATCTCTTCTATGTAGTTGTTGGTGAGATAACCTCAACATGACCCAGTACTGGGGCGGGAGTTCGGGAGTATTGCCATAGCTCGTATAACGTATGATTTTTGAAGGTTGAGGTACACGATTTTCAGAGTTTTCTTGGTTATGTGTTGACGGATGGATATAGTTGGAGCGTAGGGCTTGTTATTTGTGTGATATATATTGTGCCTCCCTGTATCCCCAACACCAGATTGCATAACCAGAAAGTTTTGGGAGTTTATAGGTGGGAATTCAAGTAGTTCTTCGTATTTCTTCCCACAAATATTTGGTTTGTGATTGGGCAATCCTTACCACTTATTTGTTCCAGTCGTACCTTGTTGTTTCATTCGTCAACCTTTATCTAAGTGGCTTCTCACCTTAATGGATGTGTGATGTTAACTTTGGAATTCATTCGTTCATCCTTGTTCGAATGTTTATTGTGAAGACTATATGTTGCAATTTCTATCAGTTGATTCAGCTTATCTATATGTCTATCAAGATTCTAACGGATTTCACCCTCTTCAGGATGGCTCCTCCAACGCGTCTGAATCCCGAATGCAATGATGGAAGTCAGCCGAACCCTCCACCTCCTCATCCACCTCCAAAGGCATGGCAAGCTATCATGTCAGCCACCAACACCAACACCAAGATGCTTTTGCAAATCTTGTAAGAGTGCAACCAAGGCCAAGGCAACAAAGGAAATCAAGGTCAAGGGCAATTCAACAGTCTGCCTCAGTTTGCTACCCTCAACCAGTTCCTTGCAAATCAGCTTAAGTCTTTCAACAACTGTGTCGAGGCCACAGACGCTGATGATTGGCTCGTGGACATCTGCAAGCATTTTGAATGTAGCAATGTCAAGCCAGAGGACTTTGTCAAGTTCGCTTCGTTTCAGCTCAAGGATCAAGCAGCTGATTAGTATCAGCAATACAAAGATTCCAGAGGAGGTCGAGTGATTACCTGGGATGATTTCTGCCGAGACTTCAAAGCTCATCATATTGCAACAAGTGTTGCTGAGAGCAAGCGTGAGGAGTTCCGCAATCTCAAGCAAGGAAGCATGTTTGTGTATCAATACAACATCTAGTTTCAGAAACTTGCTCGCTTTGCTAAACAAGACGTTCCTGATGAAAAGAGCATGATCTATCAATTCAGAGGCGGCCTCAAAGAATATCTGCGGTTAGCTCTCGTTCTTGTTGAGCCTACCAAGTTTGATCAATTCTATAACATGGCCCTCAAGCAAGATGGTGCTCAGCACAAGTGTGAGGCTTCTAAGAAGAGAATCAGGGATGTAGTTCAGTCTTCTTCTTCCTCACAAGTGGCAGCTAAGCAATAGAAGTTCGGGCTTCCTCCTCCTCCATTTCATCAACCCTACCAGCAGAAGAGCAAAGGTGGCCATGGATATTCCCACCCACCCAACCGAGGCTATCAGAACAAGTCTTAGAGTCAAGCACCAAGGTCAAGTGCTCCTTATCATCGTCCGCTCTTAGAGGTCACTTGCAACAAGTGTCAGCAGATAGGTCACTATGCAAACAAGTGCTTCAACCAAAGGCGCCTTCCGCCTCCTCCTCCTGTGAGATCTTCTAGCAGTGCAATGGTCAAGCATAATCCCAAGCATGCTAAGGTGAACATGATGAACGCAACTCAAGCAGAGGATTCTTCAGATGTGATCATGGGTAACCTTTCAGTTAACTCCATTCCTGCAAAAGTCTTATTTGATACTGGTGTACCACATTCTTTCATGTCATACCCATTTGCATCAGAGCATAATGTTGACACAGAGATTTTGTCCAAAGTTATGCAAGTTGTTTCTCCAGGAAAGCTTATGACTTCTAGTTTGGTTGCTCCCGATGTATCTGTCCAGTTGGGCAACTATAAATTTCTGGCTTCTCCTATTGTTCTTGGTGACTCGGATATTGATCTAATTCTCGGCATGGACTAGCTTTCTAGGCACAAGGCTCAACTTGATTGTGCTGCTAGGGAGATTCAATTGACACACTCTTCTGATGATGTGATCATCTATGCCGCTCGTGATGAAACCATTCGACTATTTTCTCTCAATGAGAAGGGCGAGCTAGACGCAATTTCTCAGATTCCAGTTGTTTGTGAGTACCAAGACGTCTTTCCAGAAGAGCTTCCGGGAATGCCTCCTCACCAGCTAGTTGAGTTTGTTACTGATATTGAGCCTGGTACTGAACCCGTTTGCAAGCATCCATACAAGCTTAGACCAAAGGATCTGAATGAATTGAAGAAACAACTCGATGAACAAGAGCGTCTGGGTTTGATCAGACCGAGTTCATATCCATGGGTTGTGGTGTTCTTTTCGTCCAGAAGAAGGATGGCATGGACCGACTTTGCGTCGACTACCGTTCGTTGAACAAGAAGACAATTAAGAACAAGTATCCACTTCCCAACATCAATGAGCTATTCGAGCAACTTAAAGGCGCAAAAGTAGTCTCCAAGCTAGACCTCTGTATGGGTTATCATTAGATTCGCATTCGTGAACAAGATATCCCCAAGATAACATTCAGAACAAGCTTTGGTTCTTATGAATAAACTACCATGTCTTTCGGCCTTGTCAATGCTCCTCCAACGTTCTCTCGCATGATGAACTTCATCTTCAACCCCTACACAAATGAATTCGTCCTGGTGTATCTCGATGATATCTTGGTCTTCTCCAAGAATAAAAGGATTATTCCAAGCATTTGCGATTGGTGCTCGACAAGTTTAGAGAGTATCAATTCTATGCGAAGTTCTCCAAATGTGAGTTTTGGCTTGATAAAGTTCTTTATCTTGGTCATATCATCTCCGCCAAGGGGGTTGTTGTTAATCCAGAAAAGGTTTCTACAATTGTGAATTGGGATCCTCCTCAGAATGTCAAGCAGCTCCACAGTTTTCTTGGACTTGCAAGCTATTGCCGAAGATTCGTTGATAATTTCTCAAAGATTGCAAAGCCTGTTTCCAACCTCCTCCAAAAGCATGTCAAGCATGTCTGGACTTCTTAGTATGATGTTGCTTTCAACACTCTTAAAGAGAAGCTAGTCTCAGATCCTGTCTTAACTCCTCCTGATGAATCCAAGCCATTCGATGTTTTCTGCGATGCCTCATTGCAAGGTCTCGGTGCTGTGTTAATGCAAGAGAAGGAAGTTGTGTCTTATACCTCTCGTTAGTTGAAGCCCAACGAAAGGAACTACCCCACTCATGATCTTGAGTTGGCGGCAATTGTCCATGCATTAATAACATGGAGACATCTCTTGTTGGGAAGGCAAGTGGACATTTTCACCGATCACAAGAGCCTCAAGTATATCTTCACTCAACCCAACCTCAACCTCAGGCAAACTCGTTGGGTCAAAATGATTCAAGAGTACAACCCAAGTATTGAATATACTCCAGGCAAGGACAATGTGATTGCAAATGCTTTGAGCAGAAAGGCTTACTGCAACAACTTAATTCTCAAGCCATTCCAACCGGATCTTTGTGAAGCTTTCCGCAAGCTCAAACTCCAAGTTGTTCCTCAAGGTTTTCTGTCCAACTGTCGGTGTCTGTTCTTGATGATATGAGTATTACATGAGTTGATCTACCATGAGATCGTAGAGGCTAAAACCCTAGAAGCTAGCCTATGGTATGATTGTCTGTTGTCCTACGGACCAAACCCTCTGGTTTATATAGACACTAGAGGGGGCTAGGGTTACACAGAGTCGGTTACAAGGGAGGAGATCTACATATCCATATTTCCAAGCTTGCCTTCCACACCAAGGAAAGTCCCATCCGGACACGGGATGAAGTCTTCAATCTTGTATCTTCATAGTCCAACAACCCGGCCAAAGGATATAGTCCGGCTGTTCGGACACCCCCTAATCCAGGACTCCCTCAGTAGCCCCTGAACCAGGCTTCAATGACGATTAGTCCAACGCGCAGATTTGTCTTCGGCATTGCAAGGAGGGTTCCTCCTCCAAATACTCCATAGAAGATTTTGAACCCAAGGATAGTGTCTGGCTCTGCAAAATAATTTACACATACCACCGTAGAGAGAATAATATTTCCACAAATCTAATCTGCTGACACGTTTTGACATCATGACATCATGCCATGGCCCGGTCATTATTCGAACCGTTTTTCTCAACCAGCACCGCACATATCGCGAGGCAGTTTTCTTGACACGCCTTGTCAAAGCAGAGATCGTGTCCCCCTTATTACGGGATTCTCATCAATACGGACGTGGGTAACCCAACCGCGCCATCAATTACGGCGCTTCGGGAATAAGCGATTTTACCAGGCAAGTGGGGAGGCGCATTGCTTCTTCCGCCCTTATAAAGGGACAAGGGTTCCCCCTTTTTACCCACGCCTTCTTCCTCCTTGCTTACCCATTCTCGCACACTCGAGCTCCAGCACCCAAGTTCGCGTCTTTCTTCTCAAACCACTCCAAGCATGTCCGGAGCGGGAGGCAAGTGGATGGTCTCCTCCGTCACGGAGGAGAACATCACAAATTTATGGGAAGCCAGATATCTGGCTGCGGATATCGTGCACCGGCTGCCAGATGCAGGGCAGATCATCCCTACGCCCGAACCCCATGAGAGTGTAGTTTTTCTTACCCACTTCGTCCGCGGACTGGTATTTCCCCTCCACCCATTTGTCCGCGGGCTCATGTTCTAGTATGGGCTGGATTTTCATGATCTGTCCCCCAATTTCATCCTCAACATCTCGACGTTTATCGTCGTGTGCGAGGCCTTCCTCCGCATCAGGCCCCACTTCGGCCTGTGGCTGAAGACCTTCAATCTTAAACCGAAGGTGGTGGTCAGCCAGCAAGCAGAGTGCGGAGGCGCCATGGTGGGAAAATGCCTAACGTCACCTGGCTTGAAGGCTCCTATGTGGAGACCATAAAGGGGTGTCAATCGGGGTGGTTCTACATCAACGAGCCGCGCGACACCAACTGGGTAGCGGCCCCCAAATTCCGATCCGGAATCCCCATGCGGCTCACTTCCTGGAAAGAGAAGGGCCTGTCCTGGGGTTCCTCGGTAGAGCTGACTGGACTCCAGACCTGCATCAGGAACATGATGAGCAAGAAAATAAAGCTCGTCAATGTGGTCCAGGTCACGCTCTTCCGCCGGATTCTCCCGTGTCAATGACAGGCATTCAATTTGTGGGAGTTCGACCCGGCCAACCACCAGACGCTGCGAGAGCTCTACGACACGACGCACAAGGATGTCTGGAGGGTGATGTTTAAGGGCGCCAAGGTACCTCCTTCCCTCACTGAGGACCGCGGACTCAGCGCAAAGCGCCATGCCAATCCGGTAAGTTTTTGTATCTCACAGGGTATTTATTTGCCCTAGTTAAATGATGTGTGGGATCTAAGCTCCCATGCCATTAACAGTACTGGCTAAAGACAGCGGAGCAGCTCGATTGCCCAGCCCCCTACCTGAAGATCCCGCAGATGCTCTCCTAACGGAGATGCTAGCTCCGGCACCTTACGAGGTGCCGGCGAAGAAGACCAAGAAGAAGGCCATGGGGACCCGAAAGGGTATCCGGCGCAAGGTTGTATCAGACTCATCGTCCGATGACTCTGATGGGCACTCCTCCCACGAAAACGAGGAGGAGGAGGAAAGTTCTCCCCCTAGCTGGGGGAGACAAGAAAAGGAAGGCGGACCCAACCGGGGAGGCCGAAGGGTCCAAGAAGGGAAGGACCCTCTGTCGGTGTCAAAACCGGCGGATCTCGGGTAGGGGGAACTGTGTGTCTAGGCGGATGGTAACAGGAGACATGGGACACAATGCTTTTACCATCCGGACACGGGACAAAGTCTTCAATCTTTTATCTTCATAGTCCGAGAGTTCGGCCAAAGGTTATAGTCCGGCTATCCGGACACCCCCTAATCTAGGACTCCCTTAGTATCCCCTGAACCAGGCTTCAATGACGACGAGTCCGGCACACAGATTGTCTTCGGCATTGCAAGGCTGGTTCCTCCTTTGAATACTTCATAGAAGATTTTGAACACAAGGATAGTGTCCAGTTCTGCAAAATAAGTTCCACATACTATCATAGAGAGAATAATATTTACACAAATCTAATCTGCTGATGTATTCCGTAGCGCATCATCACGCCATAGCCAAGCCTTTATTTGAACCATTTTTACTGTCCCACCTCAGTGCGTTTTGCGAGGCGGTTTCCATGGCACGTCTTGTCGAAGCAGAGATCATGTCCCCTTATCCCGGGATTCTCATCAATACTGGCATGGGTAACCCCACCGCTCCATTGATTACGGTGCTTGGGAGATAAGCGAGTTTTACCAGGCTAGTGGGGACGCATAGTTTCGCCCATCCATATAAGGGGATAAGGATCCGCCCTTCCATCCACGCCTTCTTCCTCCTTTGCTCATCCATTTTCGCGCACTCAAGCTCCAGCGCCCAAGTCCGCATTCCCCACCTCAACCTTCTCTAGCCATGTCCGGAGTAGGAGGCAAGTGGATGGTCTCCTCCGTTACGGAGGGACACATCAAGAAGTTGAGGAAAGTCGGATACTTGTCTGACAACATCGCGCACCGGCTCCCAGGCGAGGGGAAGCTCATCCCCACCCCCAGGCCCCATGAGAGGGTGGTGTTCCTCACCCATTCCCTTCGCGGACTAGCTTCCCTCTCCACCCATTTGTCCGGGGACTCATGTTCTACTACGGACTGGACTTCCACGTCTGGCCCCGAACTTCATCCTCAACATCTCGGCGTTCATCGTCGTGTGTGAGGCCTTCCTCTGCATCCAGCCCCACTTCGGCCTATGGCTGAAGACCTTCAATGTCAAGCTGAAGGTAGTGGGCGGTCGCCAGGCGGAGTGCGGAGGCGCCATGGTGGGAAAGATGCCCAACGTCCTATGGCTCGAGGGCTCCTTCATGGAGACGATAAAGGGGTGGCAATCGGGGTGGTTTTACATCACCGAGCCGCGTGACCCTGAATGGGTCGCAGCCCCCGAGTTCCGACCCGAAATCCCTACGCGGCTCACCTCCTGGGGAGAGAAGGGCCTGCCGTGGGGTAAAAAAGGAGAGCTGACTGGACTCCAAACATGCGTCCAAAACCTGGTGAGCAAGAAGCTCAAACTTGTTAATGTAGTCCAGGTCATGCTCATCCGCCTGATCCTCCCGTGCCAACAACGGGATTTCAGCTTGTGGGTGTTCAACCCGGCCCAGCACCGAACTCTGAGCAGGCTCTTCGACACAACATACGAAGATGCCTGGAAGGTGCTATTCAAGGGCACTGAGGCTCCCGCATCCGCTACCAAGGATCGTGGATTCAGCGCGCAGCGTCAAGCCAACGCGATAAGCTGTTTCTACCTCTTACAGGATATTTGTCTTTCATAGTTTGACTCTATGCGGGATCTAAGCCCCCATGCCTTTGACAGGACTGGCAGATGACTGCCGAACAGATCAACTGTCTAGCTCCTTTGCCCGAAGACCCAGCGGATGTCCGCTTGGCGGAGCTGCTGGTTCTGGCACCTTAAGTGGCGCCGGAGAAGAAGGCCAAGAAGAAGGCCACGGGAACCCGGAAGAGTTCCCGGCGCCCGGTGGAGTCAGACTCATCATACGATGACTCCGAGGCGCACTCCTCCCACGAAGACGAGGAGGAGGAAAGAGAGGTCTCTTCCCCAGCAGGGGGAGAAAAGAAAAGGAAGGCCGCCCCAACTGGGGAGGCTGGAGGGTCCAACAAAGGGAGGACCCTCCCTACGGACTACTCCACCAACACCGACGACGACGAAGAGGACTGGCCCCTCAGGGCCAAGCCCCTGGCAAAGTCGTAAGTATTTGGATACCTGAGTGACTCATGGCTGTTCCTTTATTGCACAGCTTCTCCTAACGCCGAATATAATTATGCAGTCCGCCCGAAGCCCGGCTCGACGTGTCGTCGAGCGGCTCCCTGGATTCGTCGGATGTGAATAGTTTTTCACTTTCGACTGCTACCTCTCCCCGCCCTACGGACGACGCCGAGGTGTTGTCCCAAAAGGTTCCAAGCCAGGAGGGGGTGGTCCTGGAGGCGCCGCAAGGCGACCTCCCGGACTCTAGGCGCAAAGGGGGAAAAACGCCCAAGGGCTCCAAGTCCGACCCTGGGCCGGACACCGCACCGGAACCTTCAATGGTTCCGGAGTCTGGCGGGCAGCCCCCTAGTAAGAAGGGCAAGCCTACGACGTCGGTGACCTCCGTCCAACCAGAGGCACCGGATAATTTGCTGGAGGTGCTTAATGGCGCCTCCATAGACGAGGAGCACCGCACTATTATGAGTGCGGTGATCCAGAAGGTTCAGTCCGCCAAAAGCGGGCTGACTGAAGCCTGTGCCAGCCTGCTAACAGGCTTTGAGGTATGTGAAAAATATGTGAAAATATTACCGCATAGACAGTAGCCCTTGATGCTCTATTTGGCGTTCAGAAAGAAAAGCCGAATAGAGGATCTAACAACATTCGCAGGAGTCTAACATAATTAAGTCAATATGCGTATGCAGGCTTCGCTGCTGGCCTCTACCACACTGACTGCGGAGGTGGATGCACTGAAGCAGAGCCTCGAGCGGTCCGAGCAAGAGCTCGACCATGCTAAAAAGGAGCTTGAGGAAAAAGAAGGTAAGTAATACCTTGTGGAGTATATTTAAAAAGATGCAGTTGCAAAAAATGACAGGATCGCTATTGGTATCCTAGGGGCCACGACTGAGGTGGCAACCCTTAAGCAAGTGCTTTCCGAGGCCAAAAAGAAGGCGGCCACGGAGCACACCGAGCGGGAGAAGCATGAGGCGTGGGTTGGCAAGGTGCAGCAAGAGCTCCAGGCTCTCATGAAAAAACATGAGAGTTTGGAGCTTGACTCAAAGACGCGACAGTCCGAGCTCGCGGCGGCCCTTGAAAGCGCCAAGTCTGCCAAGGCCGAAGCCCAGAAAGCCCTCCAGGAAGTTGAGGCGATGAAGAAGATAGCGGCGGGTAAGACATTCTTTATGCAAAGCAAGCACGTGAAAGTGAATTACTTGTTACTTACCCGAATCCGAAGCTCTCCAGGAGCATTCGCAGATTTGCCCCGTAGCGTGTCAGATGCCGCCGCCTTCTACCGGGCCGAGGAGGGCAGCTCGATGGAGAAGGTGTTCTGGTCTCAGTATGCTGAGGCTGGACACTCGGTGCCCTTGAGCGACCAGCTGAAGCAACTGGTCGGGCTCCATAAGGTGGCTGAACAGGCCATGAAGGGCCTTATAGTTCAGCTGTGGCCTAGAGAGGCCCTGCCTGGGAGCTACTTTGGGCTGATGAGGCGGCTGGTGGATGCCTGTCCGTGGCTTGAAGTTGTCAAGCGCTCCGTCTTCATCGAAGGTGCCCGTAGGGCGCTTGCCCGTGCTAAAGTGCACTAGGGCAAGATGGATGCGGAGAAGCTTGTGAAGGGCGGGCCACCGCAGGGCAAGGAGCATCACCACCCCGAGATGTATTATGAGGGCATCCTGAAGGGCGCCCGCCTTGTGGCGGACGAATGTTCCAAAGATGTAATATTTGAGTGAACTTGTTCGTTTTATCCTGTGCACTGAAAACTTGTTCATATGCGCTATGCAATGCTTGTTTTAATTTAAAATATTACCTTCTATGCGGCCGTTTATCGAGTCTGAGAGATGGCAAGTCGTCGGCTTCTGACCCCATGCCACGAGTGCTGGGGTGTTCGGGATAAACCTGAGCACTCTTTTTCCCATTCTTGGGTCCTTCGAGGGAGGTGCTCAGCACAACGAACAAGGCAATCGGACTATAATGCGTTATCACTCTCACTTAGCCAGAGAATTCTATAATTTTAAATTTCGGCGAAGCCCCTAGTGTTCGGAAGACTGAGTTCAGGGCACGATACACGCCTAGGCCGGACAAAGCCGACTCCTCGCTCTAAAATGCATAAGTCTTTAGGGACTCGAAACCTCCCGAACAGCGACCAGCTCTCGCCCTATCATGACAGTCAGTTTTAGCTTTCTCTACTGAGGTGCTTAGCCCAGCTCAACCGGGGAACAATCGCAGTAGTTCCCCCAGTGCTGCCTTAGCCGATATAGCGGAACGTAAGGTACCAAAACATGGGAGCCGGGCAAACCCAACTATTGACCAAAGACATGATTCGGACCTGATGCATATAATGCTATAAGTTCGGAGGGCCGCACTTTGTGAAAGTGTTCGGACTTCTCACGCCGTATTACGGGGTGCTTGAGCCCCTGGCGTATGGACCGTACCAAAGTGTACGGGTGCTAAATGTCATAACTGAACATATGTATTGAAAAAGAAATGAATAGAGAATGCAATAATAAGCTGAAGCTAAGCACTGTTTCTTCGCTATTACGCCAGCTGGCGAAAGGGGGATGTGCTGCAAGGCGATTAAGTTGGGTAACGCCAGGGTTTTCCCAGTCACGACGTTGTAAAACGACGGCCAGTGAATTGTAATACGACTCACTATAGGGCGAATTCGACGTAGCTTTCTGCCTCCTTGGTTGTTGCATCGTGTGTTCGGTGGTTGTACTGCCGGACAGGCCTTCCGAAGAGTGGAGTCCTGAAAGTAGGAAATAATGACAAAATCAGGAGCCCCTAGTGCGGTTGAGCCTCATTTTTGGGTGTGGTGTGGTCGTGCCCCTCCCCCTGTGCCCATGGTATTTTCATAGCGTAGTTGTGTATGCGTAGTACTGATTTCGCCGTTTCGCGAGGGCTGGAGTTGGGGCTGTATTGCTACGCTTGCTCAGAACGTGCCAGGCGGTCTTGTTGTAGGTTACTCCGGGCGCGCTTGACGGTGTCCGGACATTTAATAGCCGGACTGGAGAATTGCCTTGAGAGGCTGCTTTGTACTTCCGCTGCGAGGGCCGCCGTGTGCTCCTCCGTTCGGAGAGAGCTTTCGGTGTTTCCATTGACCGTAATGACTCCTCGAGGGCCTGGCATCTTGAGCTTGAGATATGCGTACTGCGGCACCGCATTGAACTTTGCAAATGTGGTTCGTCCGAGCAGTGCATGATAGCCACTGCGGAATGGGACTATGTCGAAGATTAACTCCTCGCTTCAGAAATTATCCGGGGATCCAAAGACCACTTCAAGTGTAACTAAGCCTGTACATTTGGCCTCTACACCTGGTATGACGCCTTTAAAGGTTGTTTTTGTGGGTTTAATCCTTGAGTGATCTATGCCCATTTTCCGCACTGTATCCTGATAAAGCAGGTTCAGGCTGCTGCCGCCGTCCATAAGGACTCTAGTGAGGTGAAATCCGTCAATGATTGGGTCTAGAACCAATGCGGCGAATCCGCCATGGCGGATGCTAGTGGGGTGGTCCCTTCGATCAAAAGTGATCGGGCAGGAGGACCATGGGTTGAACTTTGGGGCGACTGCCTCCAGCGCGTATACGTCCCTGAGTGCACGCTTCCGCTCCCTTTTGGGGATGTGGGTTGCGTATATCATGTTCACCATCCGCACTTGTGGGGGGAAGCCCTTCTGTCCACTATTGTTCGGCGATTGGGGCTCTTCGTCCTTGTCACTGTGCAGCCCCTTGTCTCTGTTTTTGGCATTTAACTTGCCAGCCTGCTTGAACACCCAACAATCCCTGTTGGTGTGATTGGCTAGTTTTTCAGGGGTGCCAAGTATCTGGCATGAGCGATCGAGTATACGGTCCAAACTGGACGGGCCCGGAGTGTTCCTCTTAAATGGCTTTTTCCGCTGACCAGGCTTAGAGCCTCTGAATCCGGCATTAACTGTCGTATCTTCAGCGTTGTCGCTGTTAATGCGGTGCTTGTGCTTGTTGCGACGCGACCTGCCATTGCTGTCCTTGGTATCCGAATTACCAGGGCTCTTGGTCATATTATTGCTACGAGCCAGCCAGCTGTCCCGCGCAAAAGCGGGTCATGAGTGTTGTGAGGGCTGCCATAGATTTCGGATTTTCCTGTCCAAGGTGCCAGGCAAGCCACTCGTCACGGATGTTATGCTTGAAGGCTGCTAGGGCCTCTGCGTCCGGACAATCGACGATTTGATTTTTCTTGGTTAGGAACCGTGTCCAGAATTGTCTGGCAGATTCTTCTGGCTGCTGAATTATGTGGCTGAGGTCATCGGCGTCTGGTGGTCGCACATAAGTGCCCTGGAAATTGTCGAGGAATGCGGCTTCCAGGTCCTCCCAACAACCAATTGATTCTGATGGCAGGTTGTTAAGCCAATGCCGAGCTGGTCCTTTAAGCTTGAGTGGGAGGTATTTGATGGTGTGTAGATCATCGCCACGGGCCATGTGGATATGAAGGAGATAGTCCTCGATCCATACCGCAGGATCTGTTGTGCCATTGAATGATTCAATGTTTACGGGTTTGAAACCCTCTGGGATTTGATGATCCATTACTTCATCTGTGAAGCATAGTGGGTGTGCGGCGCCTCTGTACTGGGCTATATCACGACGTAGCTCAAATGAGCTTTGTCTCCTGTGTTCGGCCCGACCGGATTAACTGTATTCGGCGTGGCGGTTATCGTCTCATGTCGTGGGGCGCCCGCGCGATCCGTAGATCGATCTTGTTTGCCTTGCCCTGTCTTCCAACATATCTCGCAGGTCTAGCGCATTTCCCCATGCCTTGGTATTTTTTGAGCGATGCCGGGGTGCGGCTTGAGTGGAGGGCCGGGAGGACTCTCTGTCGCGGCCGTGAGGTGGCCGGTCAGCCGCATCATGCGCTGGTGATGTAGGCTTAAGTGCTTCCTCCTCTAAACGGGGTAGCAACCTGCGCTTTGGGTAGCTCTTGGAGGGGCGTTCGAGTTCATATTCCTCGTCCGCAAGGACTTCCGTCCATCTGTCAGCTAGCAAGTCTTGATCAGCTCTAAGCTGTTGCTGTTTTTTCTTAAGGCTACTCGCCGTGGCCATAAGCCTGCGCTTAAAGTGCTCTTGTTCGACGGGATCCTCAGGCACGACAAATTCGTCGTCGCCGAGGCTTGCCTCGTCTTCGGAGGGAGGCATGTAATTATCATCCTCTTCTTCTCTGTCTGCCACTCTCTCAGGGGGGCTGGCTTCTCCATCCTCCTGCGCTAAATCTTGCTGGAGGGAATTGTCTTCGGCACTGTCCGGGGTGTTATTATCTCCCATGCCGGCATCACCATTTTTGCTTTGGCGGTACTTAGAGCGGCACCGCTAACGCCGGCGCTTGGGTTGCTTCTTGGAGGGGTCGTCCCCCCTTGTTCCGTTACCATTGCCTTCTTTGGGTGTATCCACCATATATATGTCATATGACGAGGTGGCTTTCCAGTGCCCTATAGGTGCTGGTTCATGTTCGTCTCCTACATCGTCGTCCATACCGTCGATGTCTTTGGAGTCGAATTCGAGCTTGTCGGTTAGATCATCGACAGTGGCTACGAAGTGGGTGGTTGCTACGTCTTGAGCTTGCGTTGGTTTTCCCCGAAGAGGAAGGGATGATGTAGCAGAGTAGCGTAAGTATTTCCCTCAGTTTTTGAGAACCAAGGTATCAATCCAGTAGGAGTCCACGCTCAAGTGCCTCGTACCTGCGCAAAGCGATAGCTACCCGCAACCAACGCGATTAGGGGTTGTCAAGCCCTTCACGGTCACTTACGAGAGTGAGATCTGATAGATAGAATATTTTTGGTATTTTTGATATAAAGATGCAAAGTGAAAAGTAAAAGCAAATTAAATAGCAAAACAATATAAAAGTGATGGAGATTGATATGATGAGAATAGACCCGGGGGCCATAGGTTTCACTAGTGGCTTCTCTCGAGAGCATAAGTTTTCTACGGTGGGTGAACAAATTACTGTTGAGCAATTGAAAGAATTGAGCATAGTTATGAGAATATCTAGGCATGATCATGTATATAGGCATCACGTCCGTGACAAGTAGATCGAAACGATTCTGCGTCTACTACTATTACTCCACTCATCGACCGCTATCCAGCATGCATCTAGAGTATTAAGTTAAAAACAGAGTAACGCTTTAAGCATGATGATATGATGTAGAGAGATAAATTCATGCAATATGAAATAAACCCCATCTTGTTATCCTCGATGGCAACGATACAATACGTGTCTTGCTGCCCCTTCTGTCACTGGGAAAGAACACCGCAAGATCAAACCCAAAGCTAAGCACTTCTCCCATGGCAAGGACTACCAATCTAGTTGGCCAAACCAAATGGATAATTCGAAGAGACTTGCAAAGATAACCAATCATACATAAAAGAATTCAGAGAAGATTCAAATATTGTTCATAGATAGACTTGATCTTGAACCCACAATTCATCGGTCTCAACAAACACACCGCAAAAGAAGAAGATTACATCGAATAGATCTCCACAAGAGAGGGGGAGAACATTGTATTGAGATCCAAAAAGAGAGAAGAAGCCATCTAGCTACTAACTATGGACCCGAAGGTCTGAGGTAAACTACTCACACTTCATCGGAGAGGCTATGATGATGTAGAAGCTCTCCGTGATGACGGCCCTCTCCGGCGAAGCTATGGAACAGGCCCCAAGATGGGATCTTGTGGATACAGAAATTTGCGGCGGTGGAATTAGGTTTTTGGCTCCTGTTCTGATCGTTTGGGGGTACGTGGGTATATATAGGAGGAAGGAGTACGTCGGTGGAGCACCGAGGGTCCCACGAGGCAGGGGGCGCGCCCTAGGGGGGGCGCCCCCTACCCTCGTGAGCACCTCTTTGCTTCCTTGCAGTAGGGTCCAAGTCTCATGGATCACGTTTGCTGAGAAAATCACGTTCCCGAAGATTTTATTCTGTTTGGACTCCATTTGATATTCCGTTTCTTCGAAACACTGAAATAGGCAAAAAAACAGCAATTCTGGTTGGGCCTCCGGTTAATAGCTTAGTCGCAAAAATAATATAGAAGTGGAAAATAAATCCCAATATAGTCCAAAACAGTAGATAATATAGCATGGAGCAATCAAAAATTATAGATACGTTGGAGACGTATCATGCATCCCCAAGCTTAATTCCTGCTCGTCCTCGAGTAGGTAAATGATAAAAAGAGAATTTTTGATGCGGAGTGCTACTTGGCATAATTTCAATGCAAAATTTCTTAATTGTGGTATGGATATTCAGATTAGAAAGATTCAAGACAAATTAAAGTTCATATTGACATAAAGAATAATAACACTTCAAGCATACTAATAAAGTAATTATGTGTTCTCAAAATAACATGGCCAAAGAAAGTTATCCCTACAAAATCATATAGTCTGGCTATGCTGTATCTTCACCACACAAAGTATTTAAATCATGCACAACCCCGATGACAAGCCAAGCAATTGTTTCATACTCTAACTTTTTTAAAACTTTTTCAATCTTCACGCAATACATGAGCGTGAGCCATGGACATAGCACTATGTGGAATAGAAGGGTGGTTGTGGAGAAGACAAAAAGAGGGGAAGATAGTCTCACATCAACTAGGCGTATCAACGGGCTATGGAGATGCCCATCAATAGATATCAATGTGAGTGAGTAGGGATTGTCATGCAACGGATGCACTAGAGCTATAAGTATATGAAAGCTCATCAAAAGAAACTAAGTGGGTGTGCATCCAACTCGCTTGCTCACGAAGACCTAGGGCAATTTGAGGAAGCCCATCATTGGAATATACAAGCCAAGTTCTATAATGAAAAATTCCCACTAGTATATGAAAGTGACATAACGAGAGACTCTCTATCATGAAGATCATGGTGCTACTTTGAAGCACAAGTGTGGTAAAAGGATAGTAACATTGTCCCTTCTCTCTTTTTCTCTCATTTTTTTATTTGGGCCTTTTCTCTTTTTTTGTGGCCTCTTTTTTTTCGTCCGGAGTCTCATCCCGACTTATGGGGGAATCATAGTCTCCATCATCCTTTCCTCACTTGGGACAATGCTCTAGAAAATGATGATCATCACACTTTTATTTTTCTTACAACTCAACAATTACAACTTGATACTTAGAACAAATATGACTCTATATGAATGCCTCCGGCAGTGTACCGGGATATGCAATGAATCAAGAGTGACATGTATGAAAGAATTATGAATGGTGGCTTTGCCACAAATACGATGTCAACTACATGATCATGCTAGCTATATGACAATGATGGAGCGTGTCATAATAAACGGAACGGTGGAAAGTTGCATGGCAATATATCTCGGAATGGCTATGGAAATGCCATGATAGGTAGGTATGGTGGCTATTTTGAGGAAGCTATATGGTGGGTGTATGATACCGGCGAAAGGTGCACGGTATTAGAGAGGCTAGCAATGGTGGAAGGATGGGAAAAAGTGCATATAATCCATGGACTCAACATTAGTCATAAAGAACTCATATACTTATTGCAAAAATCTGGAAGTTATCAAAGCAAAGTATTACGCGCATGCTCCTAGGGGGGTAGATTGGTAGGAAAAGACCATCGCTCGTCCCCAACCGCCACTCATAATGAAGACAATCAATAAATAAATTATGCTCCGACTTCATGACATAACGGTTCACCATACGTGCATGCTACGAGAATCACAAACTTTAACACAAGTATTCTTTAAATTCACAACTACTAAACTAGCATAACTCTAATATTATCACCTCCATATCTCAAAACAATTATCATGCTTCAATCTTCTCTTAGTATTCAACGCACTCAAAAGAAAATTTCACATATCTTGAACACCAAGCATATTTATATTAAGCAAATTACCATGCTATTAAGACTCTCAAAATAATTTAAGTGAAGCATGAGAGATCAATAGTTTCTTAAAAACAAACCACCACTGTGCTCTAAAAGATCTAAGTGAAGCACATAGAGCAAAATTATAACGCTCAAAAGATATAAGTGAAGTGTATAGACCAAAACTACATAGCTCAAAAGATTTAAGTGAAGCACATAGAGTATTCTATCAAATTTCAATTCAAGTATGGCTCTCTAAAAAGGTGTGTACAGCAAGGATGATTGTAGCATACTAACAAACGAAGACACAAATAAGACAAGACGCTCCAAGCAAAACACATATCATGTTGGTGAATAAAAATATAGCTCCAAGTAAATTACCGATGGAAGTGGACGAAAGAGGGGATGCCTTCCGGGGCATCCCCAAGCTTTGACTTTTTGGTGTCCTTGGATTATCTTGAGGGTGCCATGGGCATCCCCAATCTTAGGCTCTTGCCACTCCTTGTTCCATAATCCATCAAAAGAACTCACCCAAAACTTGAAAACTTCACAACACAAAACTCAAAATAGAAAACTCGTGAGCTCCGTTAGCGAAAGAAAACAAAAGACCACTTCAAGGTACTGTAATGAACTCATTCTTTATTTATTTTAGTGTTAAACCTACTGTATTCCAAGTTCTCTATGGATTATAAACTATTTTACTAACCATAGATTCATCAAAATAAGCAAACAACACATGAAAAACAGAATCTGTCAAAAACAGAACAGTCTGTAGTAATATGTAACTAACGCAAACTTCTGGATCTCCAAACAATCTACCAAAATTAGAGGACCTATATAATTTTTTTATTGATCAGCAGCAATTGTAATCAGTATTTTATCACGTTCTGATGATTTTTAGTAATTCGGGCACTGAACGCAAAGTTTCTGGAAATTACAGCAAGATCAAATAACTATCATCCAAGAAGATCCAATAGGTCTAGCTTGGCACAAACACTAATTAAAACACAAAACCACATCCAAACAGAGGGTAGATGGGTTATTTATTCCCTAACAGAAGAAAAACACAAAAAACAAAAGATAAAATTGGGTTGCCTCCCAACAAGCGCTATCGTTTAACGCCCCTAGCTAGGCATTGATAATTTTAATGATGCTCACATGAAAGACAAGAATTGAAGCACAAAGAGGGCATCATAAAACATGTGAAAAACACATCTAAGTCTAACATACTTCCTATGCATAGGAATCTTATAGGCAAACAAATTTTCAAGGAAAGCAAAAACTAGCATATGCAAGGAAGCGGAAAGAAACAATAGCAATCTCAACATAATGAGAGGTAATTTAGTAACATGAAGATTTCTACAGCCATATTTTCCTCTCTCATAGTAATTACATGTAGGATCATAAGCAAATTCAACAAAATAGCTATCACATACAATATTTTCAACATGATCCACATGCAAGCAAAGTTGACACTCTTCCAAAATAGTGGGATTAACATTAACTAAAGTCATGACTTCTCCAAACCCACTTTCAATAATATTGCAAACACTATTATCAATCTCATATTAATCATGGGGTTTAAATAAATTTTCAAGATCATAAGAAGAATCACCCCAATCATAATCATTGCAACAAGTAGTAGACATAGCAAAACTAGCATCCCCAAGCTTAGGTTTTGCATCTTATTAGCACAATTGACATCAAGAGAATTTATAATAAAATCATTGCAATCATGCTTTTTATTCAAAGATCTATCATGAGTCACTTCATAAAGCACTTCATCACGATTTTCAGATTTACGGATTTCAGGCAAAAGCTTATAAAGTTGATCTAGTGCATCCAAATCGCTAGGAATAGGTTCATCATAATTGGATCCCTTAAAAAGATTGGCAAGCGGATGAGGATCCATAGATATTAGCTTCTTTGTTTAGTAATAAATAAATGACTATTCCATGCATACGAGCAAACGAGAAACATGCAAATAGAGAGGGAGGATAGGGAGAGAGAGGGCGAATAAAACGGCAAGGGTGAATTGGGGGGAGAGGAAAACGGGAGGCAAATGGCAACTAATGTAATGCGGGAGATAGGGATTGTGATGGGTACTTGGTATGTTGACTTTTTGCATAGACTCCCCGGCAACGGTGCCAGAAATCCTTCTTGCTATGTCTTGAGCTTGCGTTGGTTTTCCCCGAAGAGGAAGGGATGATGTAGCAGAGTAGCATAAGTATTTCCCTCAGTTTTTGAGAACCAAGGTATCAATCCAGTAGGAGTCCACGCTCAAGTCCCTCGTACCTGCGCAAAGCGATAGCTACCCGCAACCAACGCGATTAGGGGTTGTCAAGCCCTTCATGGTCACTTATGAGAGTGAGATCTGATAGATAGAATATTTTTGGTATTTTTGATATAAAGATGCAAAGTAAAAAGTAAAAGCAAAGTAAATAGCAAAACAATATAAAAGTTATGGAGATTGATATGATGAGAATCGACCCGGGGGCCATAGGTTTCACTAGTGGCTTCTCTCGAGAGCATAAGTTTTCTACGGTGGGTGAACAAATTACTGTTGAGCAATTGACAGAATTGAGCATAGTTATGAGAATATCTAGGCATGATCATGTATATAGGCATCACGTCCGTGACAAGTAGATCGAAACGATTCTGCGTCTACTACTATTACTCTACTTATCGACCGCTATCCAGCATGCATCTAGAGTATTAAGTTAAAAACAGAGTAACGCTTTAAGCAAGATGACATGATGTAGACAGATAAATTCATCCAACATGAAATAAACCCCATCTTGTTATCCTCGATGGCAACGATACAATACGTGTCTTGCTGCCCCTTCTGTCACTGGGAAAGAACACCGCAAGATCGAACCCAAAGCTAAGCACTTCTCCCATGGCAAGAACTACCAATCTAGTTGGCCAAACCAAACGGATAATTCGAAGAGACTTGCAAAGATAACCAATCATACATAAAAGAATTTAGAGAAGATTCAAATATTGTTCATAGATAGACTTGATCATAAACCCACAATTCATCGGTCTCCACAAACACACCACAAAAGAAGAAGATTACATCGAATAGATCTCCACAAGAGAGGGGGAGAACATTGTATTGAGATCCAAAAAGAGAGAACAAGCCATCTAGCTACTAACTATGGACCCAAAGGTCTGAGGTAAACTACTCACACTTCATCGGAGAGGTTATGATGATGTAGAAGCCCTCCGTGATGACGGCCCTCTCCAGCGGAGCTACGGAACAGGCCCCAAGATGGGATCTCGTGGATACAGAAAGTTGCGGCGGTGGAATTAGGTTTTTGGCTCCTATTCTGATTGTTTGGGGGTACGTGGGTATATATAGGAGGAAGGAGTACGTCGGTGGAGCACCGAGGGTCCCACGAGGCAGGGGCGCGCCCTAGGGGGGGCGCCCCCTACCCTCGTGAGCACCTTTTTTGCTTCCTTGCAGTAGGGTCCAAGTCTCCTGGATCACGTTCGGTGAGAAAATCACGTTCCCGAAGATTTTATTCCGTTTGGACTCCGTTTGATATTCCGTTTCTTCGAAACACTGAAATAGGCAAAAAAATAGCAATTCTGGGCTGGGCCTCCAGTTAATAGGTTAGTCCCAAAAATAATATAAAAGTGGAAAATAAAGCCCAATATAGTCCAAAACAGTAGATAATATAGCATGGAGCAATCAAAAATTATAGATACGTTAGAGACGTATCCGTGGTGGGTGGGAGTTGAATTTCTTTGTCGTCCGCATCCCAATCCTGTTGGCCATAGTCCGGCTAGGGCTCTCCTGACAAAGAGAGAGACCTTAGTGAATTCAGAATGTCGCCGAAGGGCGAGTGCTGAAAGATATCCACGGTGGTGAATTCCATGATCGGCGCCCAATCGGATTAGATTGGCAGGGGCGCGAAAGGTTCGGAGTCTGGAAAAGAGTCCGGCACCTTGGAGTCACGGGCTTCGCAGAGGATGAGGCTGGTGTTCGGCTCGATCGCCGTTGAGACTGCAGCCCCCGAGGCGGTGTCTAGCCACCCGTCCTCGATCGGCGCAGTTGGCTCCGAGCTAAGGGTCGGAGCTGATGCGGGCGCGACCTCTAGGGTACTGTTCGGCGGCAGAGCTAGGTCATACCCATCGTGACAGTGCGGCGCGCCCGGCTGTGGCTCGAATCCGTCGAAGATCAAGTCTCTGCGGATGTCGACCGTGTAGTTCAAACTTCCAAATCTGACCTGATGACCAGGGGCATAGCTTTCAATCTGCTCCAGATGGCCAAGCGAATTAGCCAGCAGTGCAAAGCCGCCGAACACGAAGATCTGTCCAGGGAGAAAGGTCTCACCCTGGACCGCATCATTGTTGATGATCGGAGGAGCAATCGGTCCTAAAGGTGACGACACAGAGGAACTCTCAATGAAAGCACCAATGTCGGTGTCAAAACCAGCGGATCTTGGGTAGGGGGTCCTGAACTGTGCGTCTAGGCGGATGGTAACAGGAGACAAGGGACACAATGTTTTTACCAAGGTTCGGGCCCTCTCGATGGAGGTAAAACCCTACTCCTGCTTGATTAATATTGATGATATGGGTAGTACAAGAGTAGATCTACCACGAGATCAAAGAGGCTAAACCCTAGAAGCTAGCCTATGGAATGATTGTTGTTCGTCCTATGGACTAAAACCCTCCGGTTTATATAGACACCGGAGAGGGCTAGGGTTACACAGAGTCAGTTACAATGGGAGGAGATATACATATCCGTATTGCCAAGCTTGCCTTCCACGCCAAGGAAAGTCCCATCCGGACACGGGACAAAGTCTTCAATCTTGTATCTTCATAGTCCGAGAGTCCGGCCAAAGGTTATAGTCCGGCTATCCGGACACCCCCTAATCCAGGACTCCCTCACCCTCCCTCCGGACTGCTCCACGAGGCCGCCTACAGTGGCGACGAGTGGCTACCCAGGGTCAAGCCCCTAGCGAAGTCGTAAGTATCTGGACACCATAGTAATTCATGGTATGTTTTATTGCACTGCTTCTCCTCATGCCAAACATGATTATGCAGTCCGTCCCGAGCTCATATCGACGTATCTTCGTCGAGCGGTTCATTGGACTCGTCGGATATGAACAGCGGTTCTCTTCCGACCGCCTCCACCCCTCGCCCTACGGACAACGTTGAGGTGTTGTCTCGAAAGGCACCGAGCCGAGGGGAGGTGGTCCTAGGGGCGCCTCGAAGCGACCTCCCGGACCCTGGGCGCAAAGGGAGCAAAACTCCCACAGGCTCCGAGTTTGGCCCCCAACCGAACACTGCGCCGGAACCTTCGATGGTTCCGGACTCCGGCAGATGATCCCCCGTTAAGGGGGGCAAGCCGCCCGTGCTAGTGTCCTCTGTCCATCCAGAGGCACCAGACAACTTGCTGGAAGCGCTTCACGGCGCTTCCATCGATGAAGAGCACCGCACTATCATGAGTGCAGTGATCGAGAAAGTTCAGTCCGCCAACAATGGACTGACCGAAGCTTGCGCCAGCCTCCTAACAGGCTTTGAGGTAAGCAATCAAAATATAAGAAAATATGGCCGCATAGATAGTAGCCCCTGATGCTCTGTTCGACGTTCGAGAAGAAAGGCCGAATAGAGGATCAAATGATGATTCAGGAGTCTAATCAGAATATGTTTATGTGCATGTGTAGGCTTCACTACTGGCCACTGCCACACGTACTGCGGAGGTCTCTGCACTAAAGCAGGACCTGGAGCGATCCGAGAACGAGCTCGGCCTTACCAAGAGGCACCTCGAGGAGAGCAAAGGTAAGCAATACCTTGTCTACGCTTTAAAAAGAAGTTCGGTTGAAAAGTAATAGGATCATCATGAATTTGCCAGGGGCCATGACCGAGGTGGCGACCCTGAGGAAGGCGCTGTCCGAGGCCAAAAACAACGCGGCCAAGGAGCACCTTGAGCGGGAAAAGCAAGAATCCCGAGTAGGCGAGGTGCAGCAAGAGCTCGAGGCTCTCGCCAAGAAACACGAGTCCTTGGAGCTTGACTCTAAGACGCGAGAGTCCGAGCTTGTGAAGGCGCTTGAAAGTGCCCGGAGCGCCAAGGCTGAAGCCCACAAGGCCCTCCAGGAGATTGATGCGGTGAAGAAGATAGCAGCGGGTAAGACATTCATTATGCAAAGCAAGCATGTGAAGGAAACTTTCCTTTTACTTACTCGAGTTCGAAGCTCTCCAGGAGCGTTCATAGATCTTCCCCGCAGTGTACTGGATGCCGTAGAGTTTTACCGAGCTGCGGAGGGGAGCTCGACGGAAAAGTTGTTCTGGTCTCAGTATACTGGGACTGAACACCCAATGCCCTTGACCGACCAGCTGAAGCAATTGGTCGAGCTTCACAAGGGGGACGAACATGCCATGAAGGGTCTTATAGTCCGGATGTGGCCTGGCGAGCCCCTGCCCGGCAGCTACTTCGGTCTGGTGAGGCGGCTTGTGGATGCCTGCCCACAGCTTGAAGTCATAAAGCGGTCAGTCTGCATCGAGGGTGCACGCAGGGCTTTTGCCCGGGCGAAGGTGCACTGGGCGAAGCTGGACGCCGTGAAGCTGGTGAAGGAGGGGCTGCCAGAGGGCAAGGAGCATCGCAACCCCGAAATGTATTATGACAGTTTCTTGAAGGGTTCCCGTCTTGTGGCGGATGAATGTGCCAGAGATGTAACTTTTGAATGAACATGCTCATGTGATCCTGTAATGTGAAACGAGTTCATTTGCACTATTATAGGTTTTTTAATTTAAAATATTACCTTATGTGCAGCCGTTTATAAAATCTGAGAGTTGGCCAGTCGTCGGCTTCTGCCCCCATGTAACTAGTACTGGGGTGTTCGGGATAAACCTGAGCACTCTTTATCCCAATTTTGGGTCCTTCAAGGGAGGTGTTCAGCACAACGAACCAGGCAATCGGACTATAAGGCTTTATGTAGGATCGAAAGTATGTCTAGAGGGGGGTGATTAGACTACTTGACCAAATAAAAACTTAACCTTTTCCCAATTTTAGTTCTTGGCAGATTTTAGCTATTATAGGACAAGTCAAGCAATCATCACACAATTCAAGCAAGCATGCAAAGAGTATATTGGCAGCGGAAAGTAAAGCATGCAACTTGCAAGAATGTAAAGGGAAGGGTTTGGAGAATTCAAACGCAATTGGAGACACGGATGTTTTTCCCGTGGTTCAGATATGTGGTGCTATCCTACATCCACGTTGATGGAGACTTCAACCCACAAAGGGTAACGGTTGCGAGAGTCCACGGAGGGCTCCACCCACAAAGGGTAACGGTTGCGCGAGTCCACACAGGGCTCCACCCACGAAGGATCCATGAAGAAGCAACCACCCACAAAGGGTCCACGAAGAAGCAACCTTGTCCATCCCACGAAGAAGCAAACTCGGTGGGACCGATTTGCTCTTTCAGTGAGACCAAAAAGTTACAAAGGGGAAACACTGAATTTACATTGCAATCTCGGTGGGACCGATTCGCTCTTTCGGTGAGACCGAAAAGTTACGAAAGGGAAACAGAGAGTTTGCAATCCCATCTCGGTGAGACCGAGATCCCTATCGGTAGAACCGAATTGCTAGGGTTTGGCAGTGGCTTATGACAAGTGAAACTCGGTGGCGCCGGATAGGAAGAATCGGTAGGACCGAGTTTGGCTTAGGGTTTAGGTCATATGTGGATATGGAAAAGTAGTTGAGGGTTTTGGAGCATATCACTAAGCACATGAAGCAAGAGGCTCATTAAGCAACACCTCATCCCTCCTTGATAGTATTGGCTTTTCCTAAAGACTCAATGTGATCTTGGATCACTAAAATATAAAATGAAGAGTCTTGAGCTTTTGAGCTTGAGCCAATCCTTTGTCCTTAGCATTTTGAGGGTTCCACTTTCACATCCATGCCATGCCAATCATTGAGCTTTCCTGAAATAATCATCTTGGAATAGCATTAGCTCAATGAGCTATATGTTGTTATGAATTACCAAAACCACCTAGGGATAGTTGCACTTTCAATCTCCCCCTTTTTGGTAATTGATGACAACATATAGATCAAAGCTTCGACAAATGATAATAAGCATGAAATATATCGTTGCTTTGAGAAGTATGTGATAAGTAAGAGCTCCCCCCTAAATTTGTGCATATTTAAAATTTGCTTTGGACTGCAAATGCACAAGGAGTTAGAGTCATGGGTTACTCTTCCATGTCACATACATCTTGGTGGAGCGCTTAAAATGATAAGAATGAAATACATGCACTCATCACCAAGAATAGTGAATGATCACATAAGATAGATAAGATAATAGCATTAAGCAAACATTAAGTGTAGCTTATGATCAAACACATGATCATCAATGTCTCACAGATAATGACGTAGTATCTCAAGCACTCAAAAGCAAACAAAGTTCGAGAAATCACCAAATAAAGCAAGAGAGAAAAAAAAGCAACACACTCTCTCTCGAAGCCTATGATCTATACATTTTTCTCCCCCTTTGGCAACAAGTTACCAAAAAGTTCCTAGAAAATGCATAGTGCTAGATCGACGCTCAGGCTTGATCTTCAGGTGGTGGTGGAGTCCGGATCACTCCAAGGATGAAGGCTTCTGTAGACGCTGAAGTAGACGCTGGAGTTGGAGCTGAAGTAGATGCTGGAGCTGGTGGAACTGAGGCTGTAGCTGGTGCAGAAGTGATGGCTCTGGTGTCAGCAACTGGCACGGCAGATGACCTCGGACCTCATGGCACTCTGGCAAAGGCATCAGTTGTAGTCCCGCCTCTCCTCTCCTGCATGTCATCCTGGAGCTGCTCCACTGCAGTCTGAATCTCTGTCACCTTGACATCCAAGTCATAGAACTTTTGTTCCATGATTCTCTCTAGGCTTGCCTGGTTCTGAGTTATGGTGGCTAGTCCTTTCTCAATCTGCAGGGTGGATGCAATCAGGTAACCAAGCTGCTCTTGTTTAGTTTTCAGGAAATACTCAGATGCCTCCTCTTGGGTTGGCATCTTGGCAGCTTTCTCCTTCCTTGCGTTCTCCTTCTTTGCTTGTGCTTGGGCAGATGATGGCTCATTCTCAGTCATAATAACTTGATTATCCTCAAAATCTGGACGGATGGGCAGGTGTTCCTTGTCCAATAAGTATATGCCCGTGCCCATCTTGGAGTTAATGAGCTCCTGAATTTGTGGGGCATATCCACAGCTCCTCTTCTGGTCAGCTGCTGTCCTCTTGATAGTCTCTACTATGAGGCTCATCACCTTGAACTTCTGTGGCACATCAAATACATGAAGCAAATTGATTGCATGGCCTCTGATCATCTTGTGATCTCCAGACTTGGGCAAGAGAGTGTGCCTCAATATCCAATTTATAGTAGGCAGCCCTGACAGAAGATAATGCACAGACCCAAACTTGAAAGTGTCAAGTGCTTCATTTGGAATTTCCTTGTACATATTGGACATTGAGTTGTGGTCCATCTTCTTCTTGGCATAAATGTCCAAGTCATCTGCTTGCTCCTCTGGGCATTGATCAACTTTGCCCATTCATCAACAGTTGATTGGTACCTCGTACCTTCAGACATCCATGTGATCCTTCCATCTGGGTAGAAGTGTGCTGTGGAGTAGAATTGCATGATTAGCTCCGCGTTCCACTTTGTGAGCTTATGCCCAACAAAGTCTGCAACTCCATACGCACTAAAACTGTCATACACTCCAGGGTAGTGTTCCTCATTTTCCTTCATGTAGGTCCAGTCGACCCATCTCATGTCACAAACAATGGGCTTCTTGTCAAGCAGACTGTCTCATAGAAATCTTGCTATTCCTTGGTGTGAAATCTGTAATCCACAGCAGTCCTTCTCCTTGAAGCATACGGATCTGCTTCTCTCCACTTCCTGAGCCCTGAGTCTCTCCTGAGCTTCATATCCTCAGCCACAGGATGAGCATCATTGTGGTCTGGGATCTTGGGCTTGAGTTTTCTGAGAACTTGCTCTTCATCCTCTTCTTCAGCAGCTTCAGGCACTGGGGCCTTGTTCTTCTCAGCAGCAGGTATGCTCCTTGTATTTCTCTTTGGTGCTGTGTTGACCTTTGATGCAGCCTTGGGCTTAGATGCAGTAGCCCCTGATTTGATAGCATCACCCATTAGCTTGGGTGCCTTAGGTGCTGGTGCAGCAACCTCTTCTTTCTCTTCCTCTTCAATGATGGAAGCCTTTCCAAGCACTCTGGCTACGGTCTTCTTGATCCTTTCCTTCTTCTTCTTGCCTTCAGCAGCAACTGGCTCTTTGGGTGCAGGCTTTTCAGTTGAAGCTCTAGCCTTTGACATAGGCTGCCTGCCTGCTGGCCTTTTGATCTTTAAGCCTGGCTTTGTGCCCTGTGCTGTCTCAACTCTCTTTGATGTGGCCTCTTCCTCTGCCACATAATCTTCATCTTCAGAATCTGAAGTTCTCTTCTTCCTCTGTCGAGTGGCAGCTTTTGGCAAATTGCTTGGGGTACTTCTACTGCCATCATCTAAAGAGCTGGAGGGACTAGTGCCCTCACTCATGTGCACCTGCTGTTCTGACACATTCTGGCTGTCACTCTGGTCTGACATGATGAACAAGATGACTGCTGACCCTGTGAACAGTTTATAGATGAGGTAGAGTGGATGAGCATCACAAAATGCAGAGATTTTTGCAAAAGAATGATCCAAAAACTTAGTTTTAGTTTCCCACTGAAATCATCTCGGATCTACCGATTTTTAAACTCAGTGATACCAAAGCAGTTTTGGCACCTAAACTAGTGAACTCGGTCAGACTGAGTCACAGTTCGGTGGCACCGAGACTGCTAGGGTTTCACAAAGTTCCAAAATCGGTCACACCGATAAGTAATTCTCGGTCAGACCGAGTCTCACTTGTGCAATGGCATAAGCCAAATCGGTGGGACCGAGTTTTTCAACTCAGTGGGTCCGAGATGGTTTCGGCGGAAACCTAACCCTAAAATTTTCGAATCAAACCTAATCTACGAACGCATTGACTGGATAGGAGTGTTTCAATCGTGGCAAGAGTCATGATGATCACAATGTGCTAGGAATCAGATTGGAGAATAGCACAAAGATCGAGTCCATACCCTAGTTCGGCGGAGACTCGCTACGGCGGCAATGGTGGGGTAGAATTCCCGTTGACAGCGATGGAGACCAGCGACTGGAGGCGGCTGGCGGCGAGGAGACGATCCGGAGACCACGTTGGTAGAGCAGGCTATCGCGCGGGCGAAGGGGTTCGGAGAAATTTCCAAAATTTTGCCCGTGACTATATATAGCCCGACGCTGTCGGTGTGACCGAGTGGAACAACTCGGTGGCACCGAGATTCATAACTGCAAGCAGTTACTGAAACTCGGTGTGACCGAAATGTTCAAATCGGTTGCACCGAGATCGAAAACCTAGATGAACTTAATGATCTCGGTAGGACCGAAAGTGGGGTATCGGTCAGACCGAGAATCATAAAGAGGTTTTGGATGTTTAAGTCTATGACGAATCGGGGACTCCGAGCGCTCCTCACATAGAGTGGTTCGAATTTGACTTGATCAAATTTTGTGATGCAGCATGAATAGAGTTTGAGATGAGAAAAGCATAGATAGCTAGAGGAGGTTCTTAGGCACTCTTGTCCATCCACTTGGCAAAAGGAAATAAAACCGAACAATCAAAACAACAAGTGGATGTCCTCGAATGAGTAAAATATGCAACCAGCATGCTCACACAATAAGATGGCAAATGAAATATGTGACAAGGCATGCACAACCAATTCTAGCATCTATCAAGCAATTTGCGATGACTAGGTCATCTATATATGAGTATATTGACTTAGGAGTCAAGTGAGAACACTTGATCGTAGGTCATACTCATCGTTTAAGCTCAAGTGGGGTTACCACTTTTACATAAAGCATTGTTGTGTTCACATCGTTAGAGTTGCTTTAGCTCAAGTCTTAGAGTAAAGCTCCCCCTAGATGTGATATCCCCCCTAAGAGGGATGAACTAACCTTGGGTTTTGTCGATGACGACTTCATGTAGATGTTGAAGATGTGGACGCTCAATGTTGATGTAGATCGCTTGGAGCTATCCATTTGAGTGAATTGCACTTTCAATACCTACATGGGTTAGTCCCACAAGGAACAAACAAGGATATCCATAGACATAGAGTGATGCACACACAAGATGATGTCCATGAAAACTTTTAGGTTACCTTGTCCCTTGTCTTACCAACAAGAGGGTTTGTGAATCCTTGAACTAGTACAAGATGTGGAAATTGATTGCACTTGTTCTTGCCAAAATGATAAGAGTGAAGTATGTTGGCGGAGTCACCCTCAAGAACTCTCTAGTTCTTTTTCTTTTGGATCCACATCATCTTGATGGGAATCCTTGGAGTTGTAGTCGTACTTGATGAAGTGGAACTTGAATTAGTCTTGGGAATCCACTTGACTAAGGTCTTAGGAGCTTCTTCAAATGCGTCAATTTCCTCTTGAAGCTTGTCCTTGCCTTTTTGCTTGTAGTCTTGTGGTGGAAGATCATCTTGAGCTTGTGTCCCTTTGAAAGAGGTATCATACTTCTCTTGTTGAGGAACAAACTTTGTCTTGGGGTATTGATCTTCTTCCCACTCAACTCCATTGGCATTGAACTTTCGTTCAAAACCAACACCTTGATTCTTCCCGTGCATTCCTTGCTTGCGCACAATTTCCTCGAATTTCTTACTCCCGGCAAGGCTTTTGTACACTCCTTTCTCTATAATTCCCTTCAATAAGCTATTTTCTTGCTCAAGTGTAACTTGGCTAAGAGAATCATTAGTGGAATCAAGAGAGCTACTAGAAGCAACAATATTGGATTTAGCATGATCATTGTTACTGCTAGAGGAAGAATCTTTCTTGTTCTTGTTACTAGACTTGACTTGAGGCATGTAAGTGGATAAGAGTAAACGCTTGGCAATGTAAGAAGAACTTTTCTTGCGGAGATCATCATTGATTGCTTTTAAGAACTCATGCTCTTGCTCAAGATTGAGCTTTTCAAAGCGTAATTTCTCATGAGCTCTTAAAAGTTCTCGATGATCTTCGAAGATAGTTTCATGAGCTAACTTAAAGAGTGTTTAGTTCTTTAGTTAGAGCCTCAATCTTCTCCTTATCATTGTCATTCGTTTTATCTTGATTAGCATGATTAATTGACGTTTCATCATAGTATTCATCACTAGAGTTGTCAACAAGCAAATCATCACCTAACAAGTCATCTTCATCACTATTGAAATCAACATACTCGGGGTGTGTTACCTTAGGACCTTTGGCCATGAAGCATCTTCCAATTCCTTCATTTGGTGAGTCAAATATGTCGTAGGAGTTGGTTGACACAAGTGCTAGACCGGCAACACCTTCATCTTGAGTATCTTCGGAGTCGGGGTGATAACTTCTGTCGGAGTGGCTGTCGGAGTCGGAGCCGGATACCCATTCACCAACATGAGCTTGATGTCTTCGTCTTGTGTAGCTCCTTGATGATTTTTCCTTCCTTTCCGAATCCTTGCTTCTCCGTGAGTATCTTCATTCATAACGATCATCTCTACTCCTTCTCTCTCTTGGTGGTGATTCTTTGCTTCTTCTTTTTTGGAGAATCTTCTCTTCTCTTGTAGGGAGCCGTACACTCATTGGAATAGTGTTCGGGTCTTCCACAACTGTAGCAGTTTCGCTCTCAACTAGAAGATCTTTTGTCATTGTAGGACCTTGACTTGAAGCTTCTATCTTTGCTTCTACTCTTGTAGAACTTGTTGAAGTTCTTCACCATTAAGCTCAATTCTTCATTGAAGTCTTGTTTCTCACTTGATGATGTAGGGCTTCACATGAGGCTTTATAGGCACCACTTGACTTGTTGTGAAGTTCCACTTTATCCTTAAGTGACATCTCATGAGCAACAATTCTTCCAATCACCTCCGTTGGCTTGAGATCTTTGTAATTGGGCATCATTTGGATCAATGTGCACACGGTATCATATTTTCCATCCAAGGCTCTTAGAATCTTCTTGATGATGAATCTATCGGTCATCTCTTCACTTCCTAAGCCGGCAATCTCATTTGTGATGAGAGCAAGCCTAGAGTACATTTCAGCGACACCTTCACCATCCTTCATTTTGAACTTGTCAAGTTGACTTTGAAGCACATCCAACTTGGATTCCTTGACGGAGTCGGTACCTTCGTGCATATCAATCAAAGTGTCCCAAATTTCCTTTGCATTCTCAAGACGGCTGATTTTGTTGAATTCTTCGGGGCACAATCCGTTGAAGAGAATATCACAAGCTTGAGCATTGTATTGCAACATCTTCAACTCTTCCGCGGTAGCTTCACGGTTTGGTTCTTTCCCATCAAAGAAGTCACCTTGCAAACCAACACACACAATTGCCCAAACGGCGGGCTTATGACAAGTGAAACTCGGTGGCGCCGGATAGGAAGAATCGGTAGGACCGAGTTTGGCTTAGGGTTTAGTCATATGTGGATATGGGAAAGTAGTTGAGGGTTTTGGAGCATATCACTAAGCACATGAAGCAAGAGGCTCATTAAGCAACACCTCATCCCTCCTTGATAGTATTGGCTTTTCCTAAAGACTCAATGTGATCTTGGATCACTAAAATATAAAATGAAGAGTCTTGAGCTTTTGAGCTTGAGCCAATCCTTTGTCCTTAGCATTTTGAGGGTTCCACTTTCACATCCATGCCATGCCAATCATTGAGCTTTCCTGAAATAATCATCTTGGAATAGCATTAGCTCAATGAGCTATATGTTGTTATGAATTACCAAAACCACCTAGGGATAGTTGCACTTTCAATCTCCCCCTTTTTGGTAATTGATGACAACATATAGGTCAAAGCTTCGACAAATGATAATAAGCATGAAATATATCATCGCTTTGAGAAGTATGTGATAAGTAAGAGCTCCCCCTAAATTTGTGCATATTTAAAATTTGCTTTGGACTGCAAATGCACAAGGAGTTAGAGTCATGGGTTACTCTTCCATGTCACATACATCTTGGTGGAGCGCTTAAAATGATAAGAATGAAATACATGCACTCATCACCAAGAATAGTGAATGATCACATAAGATAGATAAGATAATAGCATTAAGCAAACATTAAGTGTAGCTTATGATCAAACACATGATCATCAATGTCTCACAGATAATGACGTAGTATCTCAAGCACTCAAAAGCAAACAAAGTTCGAGAAATCACCAAATAAAGCAAGAGAGAAAAAAGCAACACTCTCTCTCTCGAAGCCTATGATCTATACATTTTTCTCCCCCTTTGGCAACAAGTTACCAAAAAGTTCCTAGAAAATGCATAGTGCTAGATCGACGCTCAGGCTTGATCTTCAGGTGGTGGTGGAGTCCGGATCACTCCAAGGACGAAGGCTTCTGTAGACGCTGGAGTTGGAGCTGAAGTAGATGCTGGAGCTGGTGGAACTGAGGCTGTAGCTGGTGCAGAAGTGATGGCTCTGGTGTCAGCAACTGGCACGGCAGACGACCTCGGACCTCATGGCACTCTGGCAAATGCATCAGTTGTAGTCCCGCCTCTCCTCTCCTGCATGTCATCCTAGAGCTGCTCCACTGCAGTCTGAATCTCTGTCACCTTGACATCCAAGTCATAGAACTTTTGTTCCATGATTCTCTCTAGGCTTGCCTGGTTCTGAGTTAGGGTGGCTAGTCCTTTCTCAATCTGCAGGGTGGATGCAATTAGGTAACCAAGCTGCTCGGGGTGCCACACTGTCGAAAGTGTTCGGACTTCTCACACCGTATTATGGGGTAAACGAAAGCCCCTGGCGTATTGACCGTACCAGAATGTACGAGAGCAAGTTGTCGTAAATGAACATATAAGAAAAAAGGGATAAATAATGCAATAATAGACTAATGCTTTGCATTGTTATTTAAATAATATGTCAAAGTGTACTGATACAAGTAGTGCAATAAGCAGAAAATAGGACTTTTTGACATGTCCTATCCAAGGGCAAGCTGCGTATGGATAGTAGAAAGTGGATATATCGGTTATTATTAGAGACCACCTGGGGGTTCCCGTGTACATCTTAGGTTCTTGCCTCCTTGGTTGTTCATTCCCGTAATGTGTCCGGCAATCGTACTGCCGGAAAGGGCTTCCAGAGAGTTAGGTCCTGAAAGAGAAAAAATGATAATCGTATAAGCCGCATTGTGGGACGTGCCCTGATTGTGCCCCCGCCTATGTCCATGGTATTTTGAGTGCGTAATTATGTACGCGCGACACGGATTTCATCGGTTGACTGGGACTGGGACGGGGCCAAATTTCTAGGCGAGCTCTGAACATGCCAGGTGATCCTGTTGTAGTTTACTCCAGACTCGCTTGACGGTGTCCGGGGGCTGTATTGCCGAATTGGTGGTTTGGCTTAAAAGGCTGCTTTGTGCTTCTGCTGCGAGGGCCACAGTGTGCTCTTCCATGCGGAGCGAGCGTTCTGTGTTTCCATTGACTGTTATGACCCCCCTAGGTCCTGGCATCTTTAACTTGAGGTATGCGTAATGTGGTACCGCATTGAACTTTGCAAATGCGGTTCACCCAAGCAGTGCGTGATAGCCACTACGGAACAGGACGATATCGAAGATTAACTCCTCGCTTCGGAAGTTGTCCGGAGATCCGAAGACCACTTCTAGTGTGATTGAGCCCATGCAATGGGCCTCTACACCCGGGATGACGCCCTTAAAGGTAGTTTTTGTGGGTTTGATCCTCGAGGGATCTATATCCATTTTGCACACTGTATCCTAATAGAGTAGGTTCAGGCTGCTGTCACCGTCCATAAGGACTCGAGTGAGGTGAAATCCGTCGATGATTGTGTCTTGGACCAACGCGGCAGATCCGCCATGACGGATACTAGTGGGGTGGTCCCTGCGATCGAAGGTGATCAGACAAGCGGACCATGGGTTGAACTTTGGGGCGATGGGCTCTATCGCATAGACGTCCCTTAGTGCATGCTTCCATTCCCTCTTCGGAATGTGGGTTGTGTATATCATGTTCATCGTCTTCACTTGTGGGGGGAACCTCTTCTGTCCTCCCGTGTTAAGTGGCCGGGGCTCTTCCTCATCATTACTATGCGGCCCCTTGTCCTTGTTTTCGGCATTTAACTTGCTGGCCTGCTTGAACACCCAGCATTCTCTGTTGGTGTGATTGGCTGGCTTATCGGGGGTGCCGTGGATTTGACACGAGCGATCGAGTATGCGAACCAAGCTGGATGGGCCCGGAGTACTTCTTTTGAATGGCTTTTTCCGCTGACCGGATCTAGAGCCTCTAAATCCGGCATTGACTGCCGTATCATTGGTGTTATCATCGTTGTTTCGGCGCTTTTGTCTGTTACGACGTGGTCTACCGTTGGCATCTTTGGTATCCGAAGTGCCCGGATTCCTTGATGTGTTGTTGCTGCAAGCCAGCCAACTTTCTTCGCCCGCGCAAAAGCAGGTCATGAGTGTCGTGAGGGCTACCACAGACTTCAGCTTCTCCTGGCCGACGTGCCGGGCGAGCCACTCATCACGGATGTTATGCTTGAATGCCGCTAAGGCCTCTGCATCCGAACAATTGACAATTTGGTTTTTCTTAGTTAGGAACCATGTCCAGAATTGCCTGGACGATTCCCCTAGCTGTTGAGTTATATGGCTGAAGTCATAGCATCCGGTGGTCGCACATAAGTACCCTGGAAGTTGTCAAGGAATGCATCTTCCAAATCCTCCCAACTGCCGACTGAGTCTGCTGGCAAGCTATTCAGCCAATGCCGAGATGGTCCTTTGAGTTTTAGTGGGAGGTACTTGATGGCATGTAGATCATCGCCGCGAGCCATGTCGATGTGAAGGAGGAAATCCTCAATCCATACAGCGGGATTTGTTATACCATCATACGATTCAATATTTACGGGTTTGAAACCCTCCGGGAATTCGTGATCCATAACTTCATTAGTGAAGCATAGGGGGTGCACGGCGCCTCTGTGCCGGGCTATATCACGGTGCACTTCATATGAGTCTTATCTGTTGTATTCAGCCCGGTCAGATTTACCTTTAGTGTATCCAGCGCGACGGTCATCGTCCCGTGTTGGCGCGCGCCCCCGTGACCCATATATCGACCTTGCATGTTTTTCCCTACTGTCCAATATGTCTCATAGGTCCCATGTGTTTCCCTGGGCCTTGGTATTTTTGTTTGGATGGTGGCGGGGTGCAGGCTGAACATCAGGCTCAAACGCCTCTCTAGCTCGGCCACGAGGTGGCCAGTCAGCCGCATCGTACACTAGTGATGTGGGTTTCAATGCTTCCTCCTTGAGGTGAGGTAGCAACTTGCGCTTTGGGTAAGTCTTGGGGGGGGGGTGCTCGAGTTCGTATTCCTCGGCCGCAAGGACTTCGGTCCATCTGTCTGCTAGCAAGTCTTGATCAACTTGAAGCTATTGTTGCTTTTTCTTCAGGCTATTTGCTGTGGCCATAAGCCGGCGCTTGAAGCGCTCCTGCTCGACGGGATCCTCAGGTATGATAAATTCTTCGTCGCCGAGGCTCACCTCGTCTTCGGAGAGAGGCATGTAATTGTGCTCCTCCGATTTTCCATATGCTGCCTGCTCTGGAGGGCTAGCTTGTTCGCCTTCCCGCTCTACATTGTGCTGGAGGGGACTGTGGTTGTCTTCGGCACTATCCGAAGTGTTATTGTCTCTTGTGCCGGTATCACTACTTTTGCTGTGGCGGGACTTAGAGCAGCGCCGCTGACGTCAGCTCTTGGGTTGCTTCTTGGAGGGGTCATCCTCCGCTGTCTCGTCGCCACTGTCTTCTTTGGGGGTGTCCACCATGTATATATCATATGATGAGGTGGCGGTCCAGCGCCCTGTGGGCGTTGGTTCCTGTTCGTCTCCGGCATTGTCGTCCATACCGTCAATGTCTTCGGAGTCGAAGTCGAGCATGTCTGTTAAACGTCGACAGTGGCTACTAAGTGGGTGGTGGGTGGGCGGCGAATTTCTTCGTCGTCCGCATCCCATTCTAGCCGAACTATGTTCGGGCAAGGTTCTCCGGACAAGGAGAGAGACCTTAATGAATTTAGCACATCACTGAAAGGCGAGTGCTAAAAGATATCCGCGGAGGTGAACTCCATGATCAGTGCCCAATCGGATTCAATAGGCATGGATGTAGGCGGCTCGGAGTCCGTGGCCGAAAGCGAATCCCGGGGTTCAGCGACACGGTTCTCGTAAGGGGTGAAGTCGGTATCCGGCTCCATCGCCACTGAGAGTGCGGCCTCCATGGCGGGGTCTATCCCTCCGTCCTCGGATGGCGCAATTTGCTCCAGACTAAAGGCCAGAGTAGTTGCAGATGCGATCTCCCGAACACTTTCCGACGGCAGAGTTACGCCATGCTCGTCGTGATTGTGCGGCGCACCTGACATGGGCTCGAATCCGTCGAAGATCAAGTCTCCGCGGATGTCGGCAGTGTAGTTTAGGTTTCCGAACCTGACCTAATGGTCAGGGGCGTAGCTCTCGATCTGCTCTAGATGGCCAAGCAAATTGGCCCGCGGTGCGAAGCCACCGAATACGAAAATCTATCCGGGAAGGAAAACCTCACCCTGGACCGCATCATTACCGATGATCGAAGGGGCCATCGAGCCTTATGGTGATGGCACAGTGAAACTCTCAATGAAAGCACCAATGTCGGTGTCAAAACCGGTGGATCTCGGGTAGGGGGTCCTGAACTGTGCATCTAAGGCGGATGGTAACAGGAGGCAGGGGACACGATGTTTACCTAGGTTCGGGCCCTCTTGATGGAGGTAATACCATACGTCCTTCTTGATTGTTCTTGATGATATGAGTATTACAAGAGTTGATCTACCACGAGATCGTAGAGGCTAAAACCCTAGAAGCTAGCCTATGGTATGATTGTTTGTTGTCCTACGGACTAAACCCTCTGGTTTATATAGACACCAGAGGGGGCTAGGGTTACACAGAGTCGGTTACAAGGGAGGAGATCTACATATCCGTATTGCCAAGCTTGCCTTCCACGCCAAGGAAAGTCACATCCGGACACGGGACGAAGTCTTCAATCTTGTATCTTCATAGTCCAACAGTCCGGCCAAAGGATATAGTCCGGCTGTCCGGAGACCCCCTAATCCAGGACTCCCTCACCAACCTTCAAGTCACTCCAACTTTGGAAGATCAAATTCATGAGGCCCAACTCCCTGATACCATGGTGAAGAAGGTGAAACACGGTATTGCCAAGGGCTTATCCAAATACAAGTGCTATCGCATTGATGACAAAGACACTTTATTCTTCGAGGACTGGATTGTGGTTCCTAAAGGTGATCTAAGGAAGGTCATAATGAATCAAGCGCACAATTCTCTTCTATCCATTCATCTAGGCAGTTTGAAGATGTACCATGACCTCAAGAAGTCGTATTGGTGGACTCGAATGAAGCGAGAGATTGCTCAATTCGTGAATGAATGTGATGTCTGCCGAAGGGTGAAAGTATAACACCAACAACTAGCTGGTCTCCTTGAACCTCTTGCTATTCCAGAATGGAAATTTGACCATATCGAAATGGACTTCGTCACTGGATTTCCTAAGTCCAAGCATGGGAATGATGCTATTTTCGTTGTCTTTGACAAGCTTACAAAAGTGGCTCATTTCCTTCCAATCAAAGAATCTATCACAACAGCTCAGTTGGCAGAGCTATACACCTCCAGAATTGTCTCCTTGCATGATATTCTGCAATTGATATCTTCAGATCGTGGAAGCATTTTCACTCCTAAGTTCTGGGACTCCTTCCAGAAGGCCATGGGCACCAACATTCGCTTCAGCACAACTTTCCATCCTCAAACAAGTAGCCAAGTTGAGCGAGTCAATCAAATCCTCGAAGACATGCTCAGGGCTTGTGTCATCTCTTTCGGTATGAAGTGGGAAGATTATCTTCCATGTGCCGAGTTCTCCTACAACAGCAGCTTCCAAGCAAGTTCGGGCAAGGCCCCATTCGAAATTCTCTTTGGCAGAAAGTGTCGTACTCCTCTCAATTGGTCAGAGACTGGTGAACGCCAACTTCTTGGCACCGACTTGATCACAAAAGCTGAATAAATGTGCAAAGTCATCCGTGAAAATCTCAAAGTCGCGCAATCGCGCCAGAAGAGTTACCATGATAGCCAGCATCGTGACTTGGCTTTCGAGATTGGAGACGATGTCTACCTCCGCGTCTCTCCAATGAAAGGTACTCGATGCTTCGGTATCAAAGGGAAGCTTGCCCCGAGATACATGGGTCCTTTCAAGATCATTGGCAAAAGAGGCGACCTCGCCTATTAACTCGAGCTTCCTTCCAACTTCGCAAATGTTCACGATGTGTTTCACGTGTCATAGCTTTGCAAGTGCTTCAAGATCCCCGAGCGCACTATCAACTTCGAAGAGATTGACCTCCAAGAAGATTTGTCTTATCATGAGTATCCCGTTGCTATTCTTGAAGAAACCGAGCGCAAGACTCACAACAAGTCAATCAAATTCCTGAAAGTTAAGTGGTCGCACCATTCCGACTGAGAAGCCACCTTGGAACGCGACGATCACCTCCGTTCCGAATATCCAGAGTTCTTACAGTCCTAGATCTCAGGACAACACCCTCTTGTAGTGGTGGAGTGTTGTAACACCCCGGATATAACTTTCCATATTTGTAACTCCGACTCTTGCCATTTCTGGCTATGTGATATGATATTTCCTTCGTGGTTGGGTTTTGTCTTACATTTTGCATTTTGTTCATGTCATGCATTTCATATCATGTCACCATGTGCATCTCATTTGCATTCGTATTCGTCTCATGCATCCGGTCATTTTCCCTGTTGTTCGTTTCACAATTTGACACTCCCACATACACCCGTTGCACCCCTCAAATCTTGTTTTGTGAGTGGGAGAAAAACATTTTCGGAATGGGTCGAGATTTGTTGAGTGGCCTTGGTACATCACCGGTAGGCCGCCTGTCAAATTTCATTCCATTTGGAGGTCGTTTGATGCCCCAACGGTTAACCGGGTAACCGCAAAAGCCCCTCTATTGTTGCAGCCCAACACCCCTCTAAACAGCCCACTAGCCCATCTAAACCCCCTCCATGCTCTCCGCCGTTGGATCATGATCGTGTGGGCGAAAACCGCACCTCATTTGGACACTCCTAGCTCCCTCTACCTATAAATATGCCTCTCCCCCTCCAAATTCGTGGTGCAAACCCTAGTTCCACCCCTCCTCCGCCGCCGGACACGTCCGACTCGGACCGGACGCCTCCACCGCCGCCCCCGGTGAGTCCCCCGTGCCACGTCAGCCCCCGCGCAGCTTGCTCCACCGCGGGCCCGCGAGCCCAGGGCAGGCCCCCGCGTCCCCGCGCCCCCGCGTCCCCGCGCCACCCGGGACCTCCTCCGCCGCCACCAACGCACCTGCCGCCGCCGCTCCAGTGCCGCCGCCTCGCCCGGCTGCCCGGCAGGCCCCGCCATCGCCAGATCCGGCGAGCTCCGTGCTCCGCCGTCGGATCCCCTCGGTCGCCGCCTTCCGCGCCTCGGGCGCCGTGCCGCCTGCTGTCGGCGTCCCCTCGCCGCCTCCACCGCGGAGCTCCTCACTGGAGTTGTCACCGTTAACCTCGCCATTTGCCTCGGTTCGTGCGCCTGGAGGAACCCTAGATCTCACGAGGTGATTTTTCCCTAAGTCCCGAAATTCTCTTACCATGTGCCCTTGTTCATCATGTCATATCTCCATGCCCGTGACTCCGTTTTGCGCATATGATATATATCAAAATGTTCGTCTCGTGATGCTATTCATGTTAGTGTCTTTTGCATGGATATTACTGTCCACATTGATTCCCTAATCCTCGTTGCAGAAGTGCTAAATGATGTTGTCTCCTGGAATTTATCATAACTTGATGATTTGTCATTTTCATTGCATTTTGTGTGTGCATACTATGAGCATTATGTCTACATGTTTTATGATATCCACCATGCCGTCTATACAGGGGTGCAAGTCTTGTATTTTTGTGAGCTATGTGATGACTAGCACAAGCATGCAAAGTGGGCTTCATGATGTTGCTGATTTCATACACTTAGAATATTTTGCTAAGTCATTTCCTGTTACATTTTGATGCCATGTAAACTTGTAGCTACCATGAGATCCATGCAGATTTTGAGATAGTTCTGTAATCATGTTTTGAAGATGTGGTATTTCTCTATCTATTAATGCCTCTGGTTGTAATTATGGAGTACTATAGCTTGTTCCTAGCAGATTGTTAACATGAGTTTCAGTTTTGCCATGTGTTTTGCTAGTGATACATGTATCCTATGAACTTTCTCTTGCCATGATTAGCTTCTTGAACATGCCTACTTACTGCTGGTTACCTTGTTATGCCATGAAATGCTTTGTGGTGAGTGGCATGAGCTTGCAAAGTTGCTATGATGAATCTGTTTCTGCCATATCATGTTTTTCTTCTAAGTCTGAGATTGATTATATAACTTGCCATGTTTGCATGGGTGCTACCATATTTTCCATGCTTGTTTGGGTAAAGTTCAGTAAGGGAGTTTTGTTCTATTTCTTTAGTACTAGCATGCCATGCCTTTTTTCCATGATATGTTCCTGTAGCATGTTGTTTGCTAGCTCTCAACATTGCTACCTAATGTTGTTTTGACATGTTTAGTATTTTCTCTAGGTCCATGAATCTGTTATCATTTGCATTTTTGCCATGCTATTTTGAGGTTGTTCTAGTGAGTTCTAGAAGGAGCTCAGTGTTCACAATTTGTAGAGCTTCACCTGTACTTTACGGTCATGTGCTTTATTGCTATGTTGGAGTGTTGTAGCATATTTTCTTGTTGTATTCTAAGTGTTATGATGTTGTTAATCGCAGATTTGCATCATTCTTGTTTTGCTTGTCATTTGCAAACCCTGAATCTGTTTCCGGTGAAACTTATATCGATTTCAACCGAAATCACCCCATATTTCCAAAGGCATACTTGGTTTGCCAAGTTGATGCCTTGATCATCCTTTTCCTTATGGAGTACCCATATGCATTGCACATCACACCTTGCATATCATGCCATGTATTGCATCATGTTGCTTGTGTATTGCACCGTGATTGATTGTTGTTCCGCTGCTTGTATTCTTTCTTTGGGTAGACCCGGGAGACGAGTTCGTGAACAAGGAACCCGTTGAGTACACTAATGAGGAGCAAGCTTTCGACAACTCTGAGAACTTCACAGGCAAGATGACCATTACCCTCGATATCACTTCTATCTTTGCTTGCTAGTTGTTCGTTCTATCACTATGTCGCGCTACCTACCACTTGTTTATCACGCCTCCCTTATTACCATGTCAAGCCTCTAACCCACCTTTCCTAGCAAACCGTTGTTTGGCTAAGTTACGCTTTTGCTCAGTCCCTCTTATAGCGTTGCTAGTTGCAGGTGCAGAGCAGGTTGTTCCATCTTGGAACATGGATATGTTGGGGTATAACTGTATCTATTATTTTAATTAATGCATCTATATACTTGGCAAAGGGTGGAAGGCTTGGCCTTTTGCTCGGTGTTGTGTACCACTCTTCCCGCCTTAGATTCCGTCATACCAGTGTTACGTTCCTTGAATTTGCGTTCCTTATGCGGTTGGGGTTATGGGACCCCCTTGACAGTTCGCTTTGAATAAAACTCCTCCAGCAAGGCCCAACATTGGTTTTACATTTGCCTAACAACCTATAACTTTCCCTTGGGGTTGCAAACCCGAGGGTCATCTTTATTTAACCCCCCCCCCCCGGGCCAGTGCTCCTCTGAGTGTTGGTCCAAACCGAGTAGACTACGGGGCTACCTCGAGGAAACTTGAGGGTTGGTTTTACTCGTAGGATATCTCATACGGTGTGCCCTGAGAACGAGATATGTGCAGCTCCTATCGAGATTTGTCGGCACAGTCGGGCGGTCTTGCTGGTCTTGTTTTACCATTGTCGAAATGTCTTGTAACCGGGATTCTGAGACTGATCGGGCCTTTTCGGGAGAAGGAATATCCTTCATTGATCGTGAGAGCTTGTAATGGGCTAAGTTGGGACACCCCTGCAGGGTATAAACTTTCGAGAGTTGTGCCCATGGTTTATGTGGCAGATGGGAATTTGTTAATATCCGGTCGTAGAGAACTTGACACTTGACTTAATTAAAATGAATCAACCGCGTGTGTAGCCGTGATGGTCTCTTTTCGGTGGAGTCCGGGAAGTGAACACGGTTTGGGTTATGTTTGAACTAACTAGTTCAGGATCACTTCTTGATCACTTCTAGCTTAACAACCTCTGTGTAGCTTCTCATCTTACTCTTATTTGCGTATGTTGGCCACCATATTTGCTTAGCGCTTGCTGCAACTCCACCTCATTACGATATCCTACCCATAAGCTTAAATAGTCTTGATCTCATGGGTTTTGAGATTGCTGAGTCCTCGTGACTCATGGATACTTCCAAAACAGTTGCAGGTGCCGATGATACCAGTGCAGGTGATGCTACCGAACTCAAGTGGGAGTTCGACGAGGACCTTGGGCGTTACTATGTTTCGTTTCCTGATGATCAGTAGTGGAGCCCAGTTGGGATGATCGGGGATCTAGCATTTGGTGTTATCTTCTTTTCATTTGGATTTGACTGTAGTTGGTCTATGTGTGTATTTTGGATGATGTATGAATTATTTAAGTATTGTGTGAAGTGGCGATTGTAAGTCAACTCTCTTTATCCCTTGCTTGTTCATTACATGGGATTGTGTGACAAAACCATAATGCGGTTATGCCTCTAAGTCATGCCTCGACACGTGGGAGATATTGCCGCATCGTGGGTGTTACACCTCCCAGGCAGCCTCCCGAGGAGCGGAGATTTCTATGTAGGTACCCAGCGTCATGAGGCTAGGATGACGTGAGCCGTGACGATCAAGGCCAGGCGGGTGCCAGCGGGCGCATAGGAGGAAGTTTTCTCTTTGGTGCTATGGAGGCAAGGACAGTTGTGGGTTCCCGAGGAATCTCCCAAAGGTTTCCATTCCAGTGCTACAAGACCAAGACCACATGCTTGGAAAGGCGAAGGTCATCACCAAGCCCACCGCTGCATCACGACCTGAAGCTTTGCAGGCAAAGACCGCCTTTCGTCAGGATTAGATGTACTACTTGTCCCCTTTCAAATTGGTCGTTGTGGGATCCCTTCCCTCCTATGTTTTGAGGGAAGAGGACCAGGCCACTGTAAATATAGGTTAGCCACCACCATAGAGGGGGAGACGATCCAACCCTTTCCACCCTCACCAGAACAGCCCTTGCGAGGTTGTTCATCCACTGTAGTAGTTCATCCTTAGCCCCTCGTGAGGCCAATCCAACAAAAAGCAGGAGTAGTGTTTTACACTGCAAGGTGGCCCGAGCCTGGGTAAACTACTGTTTTCATCCTTGTCGGTGTCAAAACCAGCAGACCTCGGGGTAGGGGGTCCCGAGCAATGGATCTAGGATCGATGGGTAATAAGGGACGATGAACACAATATTTACCCAGGTTCCGACCCTCTCAAAGAGGTAAAACCCTACGTCCTGCTTGATTATATTGGATGTATGATGTGGTTTAGAGAGTTGATCTACCTCAAGATCTATATGAGCTAAACCCTAAGGCGATGAGGTGATAAATATAGCTCTAGCCCTAAAGACAAAAAACCCTCGGTTTATATAGACACCAGTAGGGTTAGGGTTACCGAAGATAGATTACAACAAGGGTTTAAGGAGATCCTGCGCCTTCTTGATTTGGAGGGAACACCACGACTTAATAGATCTCCTGTCAATATACGGCTACACCAGTCCGGCCCATACACAATGGGCCGTCGCCCCGAGGACCCCTTAGTCCATGACTCCCTCAGTAGCTCCCGAACATGCTTCCAACGCCAAGAATTGTATCCGGTATCCATTCATCCAACCAATATTCAGCTTGCGGGGTGAGTTCCTCAGTATGTCTCTCCCCTGTTTGGAACCAAGTGATGTCCGTAATATGAAACGGTAGTTTTAGTTAACACCATAGGTAATAAAAAACATCGCTCAAGCGTAAATAGTGCCTTTATCTGACAACTTTTTCTCTTTCAACGAATAGTCACCTCCGGCAATAACACCAAGCAGTTACTATTTCTAGAAGCACGGCTCGAGGCTCACACCACATTTGACATGTCCCCTCAAGATGATCATCATGTCCCGCTTTTCAAGGGATATGGTTAATGATTTTGATTCCCCTCCCCGCTCATAATGTTGCAGAGATATCGGGAAGTGGAGAAGCCAACAGCGTGGAAAAAGGAATCCCTGACCTGCCAACAGTATATAAAGGGGGGCTGCTACAGTCCGCATCCCACGCCCTCTTCCACCTTCCGCTTACACAGTCCTTCAGAGATCTAGCGCCCCTTCCCTCTTCTTCCTTAGCGAATCCCACTTCACCTCCTTCGACCATGGACGGATCTGGAGCAAATGGGACAAAGATAACCCCGGAGAGTCAAGAGCAGCATAAAGTGGATGTCGCGGGAGATGAGATAGCTCAAGCCAGGGAAGAACTCGCGGCTGAGAATGTTACGGTGGCCACAGAGCGAGTCGCCTTGGACGTGCAATCGCAGCAGATCCAAGCAGATTCGTTCCGGCTTATCTTGGATCAGAACGCTTCAAATGCTATTATGAGGAGGAGGCATAAGACTCGTCTACCTACAAAGTTTGAGGCTAGGAACCTTTTTAACATGCCTAGGGCAGGGACCATAGACCCGCCCATGGTGAACCAGGCTGTTGAGACACTCGTGACCGGAGCGCCGGTTCACCCACGTGCTTCAGACCCGCCTTGTTTGAATTTGACTCCACCTCAGCATGTTCTGACACCGTCGGGTCATTATTCCAACCCACTGGACAATATGATTGCTGCAGCTACATGATTGGCGGCTCTCCCCATTAAAGGTGAGTCACCAACCACGGTGGAGATACGGAGGGCCGGAGAGCTTCTCCAGACAACAGTGGCTCAATAGGCGGCTTATTCATACAGATGTGAACGGATTCATTCTACCCCTCGCCCAAGCCGGAGCTATAGCAGGGATATTGAGTCGCCAATGGTTTCAAGCAGTGAGCGGCACCATAACCAGCCCCGTAGACATAACCCGCCATGCACTGGTAACGATGCTCAGGCTCGGGTGGATCAGGGTGGGGCACGGCGCGAGCGAAGCTGGCGGCCCAGTTGGCGGTTCAACAACAATCTCCGGCTTACCCATCGGCATTTGTGGAGGCAGGCGTGACCTCCAGAACCCTGGGTGTGCCATGTTTAGTGTCGGCTCTACGTAACGAGCTCTTGCCTGAGGATTTCAAGGGCCCTTGCAAGGTGCCTAATTACACAGCGGATCAACCCCCAGAGGCCTGGATTGAGAGCTACGAGATGGCTATGGAGATGCTGGATGTCAGTGATGCTGCATGTGCTAAGTAGTTCACCATGATGTTGGATGGGCCGGCACGTACTTGCCTGAAGGGATTGCCCGCTAACTCCATCAGATCATGGGCTGAATTGAAAGCGTGTTTTATTCAAAATTTCAAAGACACATGCAAGCATCCAATGTCGATTCTTGATCCGGATTCTTGTGTCCAAGGTAAGAGTGAGTCAACAACCAATTGGGTGCACCGGATCTCAACAGTTATCCACTCGTCAGACAGTATCAACGTCGGTTCAGCCGTACTGATGTTAGAGAAGAATTGTCGTTTCCTTCCCCTCAAGCAGAAGTTGGGGCAGCTTAAGCGCCACTGCAACGATATGGGAGAGCTCATGGCAGCTCTCGTTAAGTATGCCGACTCTGATATTACTAGAGATCCCGAGTTTGATGTAGAGAAGGCTGGCAAGGGGGAAAGAGTGGCGGTGCAAAGGGACAACATCATAACACGGCGGGTCGAGGTGGCAACGGTAACCACAAAGCCGACGCAGTTTAGACTTTGTGGCTAACACCAATACACGGAATAATAGTCAGCGTCATAAGGGAAAGCCACCCCGGCTTGGAGGGCCAAAGTTCAACCTCGAGCGATGATGAACCAGCCTTGCCCAAAGCACGGTACACAAGAAAAGCTGGCCAATCATCTATGGAAGGATTGCTTCATCATGAGGGAGTATAGAAATTCCAATTTTTTCCAGAATAACCATGGTCCGAATGGCGGCTCAGGATCCGGCTCTCACATACCTGGCTTTGGAGGTGGCGGCTCAAACTCCGGTTTTCAGGGCCAAGGCAATCAAGGTGGTTTTAATCAGCAATCTGGTCAAGGGAATCAGCAGCAGCAGTCTAGTTATGAGAGTAATCCAAAGCAGTTGAACAGTGGTCAGTATCATGTGTTTACCACAACTTTATACAAAATAGGACCAGAAGGTTCATAAAGGGCAGTGAACGTGGTCGAGCCAGCAGTCCCTTGTTACTTGTGATGGTCTGAACATCCTATTGTATGGAGCCATGAGGATCACCCTCCCCGGGTTGATAATCCTGGTCAGTTGGCTTTGGTGGTTGTGCCTCAGGCTGGAGGGTACAAGTTTACTAAAGTACTCATGGATGGAGGCAGCAGCATCAATGTCCTTCACAACGATACTTTCCATCATATGAATTTGACTAACAAAGATCTTAAGCCGTCTTCTACTATTTTTCTTGCTGAGGTGCCTGGTAAATCGGCGTACCCAGTGGGTAAGGTAGCTTTGGAAGTGGCCTTTGGAGATGATAATGATTTCAGGGTTGGGACATTGACTTCTCAAGTAGTCAAGATCAAAAGCCCTTATCATGCCCTGTTTGGACGGCCCACTTATGCTAAATTCTTTGCAAGGCCTTGTTATGTCTATCTGCAGCTTAAGATGCCGGGTCATAAGGGCACCATGACTGTACATGGCAACAGGAAGATAGCTTTGAAGTGTGAAGATGTCGGCGTCCTGGGAACAGGGGTACCCATACTTGCCTGCCTGTAGCCCACGGCGTGGCTCCATCGATGCCCTGGTACGACCCAATTTCAGCAACAACAACACAAGACCCTCGCGAGGGGCCAAGCCTCGCAAGGCGGATGACACCAAGACCTCCCTGAGGGGAGGCCTCACTAGGCTGGCTCCCGAGGAGCAGAGATATCAATGCAAGGTGCACCTCACGAGGTTCACATGACATGAGCCAAGATGACCAAGGCCAGGCGGGCGCCAACGGGAGCAGTGTACCAGTTTCGCCTTTGGTGCCAAGGAGGAAAGCGTAGGCGTGGAGTCCCGAGGAATCAAGCAAAGGTTTCCATATTGGTGCAATGAGACCAGCACCGCCAGGACAACAGGACAGAGGTCATCGCAGAGCCCACTGTAGCATCACCACTAGAGCCTTTTGCAGGCGAAGACTACTTTTGTCAGGATACCTTGTACTAGTTGTCTCCCTTCAAATTTGGCTGTTGTGGGATCCCTTCCCGCCTTACATTTGGGGAGAGGACCAAGGCCACTATATATAGGACCTAGCCACCACCATAGAGAGGAGGATCCATTCCACCCTGACCACCTCACTAGCTTCCTGAGCTCAAGAACACCTCACCTCCTGAGGCTATTCGTCGACTGTACTAGTTCATCCTCAGCCCCTCGAGGCAATCCACCACAAAGCTGGAGTAGGGTATTACACCGCAAGGTGGCCCGAACCAGGATAAACTGCTATGTTCTTTGTCCCTCGAGTTCGTCGAGCTTCGTTGTGGAATCATTGAGCCGACAGGTTGGGAAGAGGGAGTTCTTCACACGCACCCTAGTGTTCGAACCTCACAAGGGTCTGCGGAACCCCAAATCCGACATTTGGTGCACCAGGTATGGTGCGTCGAAGCTTTTTTTCCGTTGATCGACTCGCCGCATTTTAATTAAGTCAAGTTTTAGGTTATCCACAACCGGACATTAACAAATTCCCATCTGCCCATAACCGCGGGCACGGCTTTCGAAAGTTCAAATCCCTGCAGGGGAGTCCCAACTTAGCCCATCACAAGCTCTCAGGGTCAACGAAGGATATTCCTTCCCCAAGACAATCCGATCAGGCTCGGCATCCCGATTACAAGACATCCTCGACAATGGTAAAACAAGTCCAGCAACACCGCCCGAATGTGCCGAAAAATCCCAATAGGAGCTGCACATATCTCGTTCTCAGGGCACACTTAGATAGGTCAAGCTACAAGTAAAACCAACCCTCGAGTTTCCCTGAGGTGGCCCCGCAGGCTGCCCAGTTCGGACCAACACTCAGAGGAGCACTGGCCCAGGGGGGGTTTAAATAAAGATGACCCTTGGGCTCCGGAAACCCAAGGGAAAAAGAGGCTAGGTGGAAAATGGTAAAACCAAGGTTGGGCATTGCTGGGGGAGTTTTATTCAAGGCGAACTGTCAAGGGGTTCCCATTATAATCCAACCGTGTAAGGAACGCAAACTCCAGGAACATAACACCGATATGACGGAAACTAGGGCGACAAGAGTGGAACAAAACACTAGGCATAAGGCCGAGCCATCCACCCTTTACCAAGTATATAGGTGCATTAAGATAAACAAGATAATATGGTGATATCCCAACAATAAACATGTTCCAGGAAGGAACAATCTCCAATCTTCACCTGCAAAGTGGCAATCACACACTTATAGCAGAGTGGCAATCACACACTTATTACATCATTGTCTCAAAGAGAACTTATTATAATAAATATGGCTTAAGGCCATCTAATAATGATAACAGCGGAAGACTCGGAATATAAATGGGTCCATCAACTCCAACGGCATCACTGAGTATAGAACCACGACCTAAAAGCACCTTACTCGTCATCTGAAAAGTCTGCAACATGAGAAGTTGCAGCCCGAAAACGGGTCAGCACATGGAATATGCTGGCAATGTAACACATAGAGAGTAATGGAATGAAACAGCTATACTACATGCATATATGGCTGGTGGAAAGCTCTATGGTTACAGTTTTGCATAAAGCCAGTTTTTCCCTACTACAAAGGAATAAATTTATTTAACTATCAAGGTAGTTTTTAAACATCGAGAATGGTTGACAGCATTCCGATCCCAATTAAGTGAACAATTAAAACCCAACAACATTAATTAGAAGTAACATGATGAGATTCACTTGATATTCAAGTACTAGATACTCAAGTTGTCCATAACCGGGGACACGGCTAATCATGATTAGTTTGTACACTCTGCAAAGGTTTGCGCACTTTTCCCCACATGACTCGATCGCCTCCGTTTGTTTTCTCGCCCTACATGGTGTTTGAGAAACGGATGACCGAGACATAGTCTTTCAGAAGCGGTAGCACCTTACATGTGGGGTAGACCGTATCACCTACAACCCCTACATCTGCTAGTCCACCCCGTAAGAGTTCGCACAACTTAGTCAACTATGCCAGAGCCCATAGTAGCATGTGGCTGCACACGGAAGTTTCTAGCATGAATTATCTTATGATCCCTTTGAGCCTGGGTGGCGGTCCAAAATAAAACAGGCAAGTCCTGATAGACATCAGGTGCCTCAATCCACTCAGATGTGTGTTTAAGTGGCCACCTTAGATAAACCATTAAAAATTATCAACTCACATCTGTCATGGATATCACTCACCCAATCCACGTCTACTAGCATAGCATGGCATAATAAGCAAACGTAGAAGTAACTCCCAAAGGTTTCATAATAATACAGGTGATAGGTACTACCTCATCTACTTCCCATCCCACAGTTTAATTTGATCCTAATCATGCAATGTGAGAGGATTGATCTAATGCAATAAAACACGGGCTGTAGAAAAGGTATGATCAAAGTGTTACTTGCCTTGCTGATGATCCGCGAGACCTAGGGTTTCGAAGTAACAAGCGGCGCAATCCGAGTGATCTATCGCAGACAAACAACAAGCACACAATAAGTACTCATCTAATGCACAGGTAAAACTCGAACAAGAGAACGAACCAGAAAGTTCAACTTAAGAACTCCGGTTGCAAAGAAAGAACGAACCGAACAAAGAAACAGAAAACAAACGGCGGAAGAAAACAACTCGGTTCTAGCAAGTTGAAACTAGGTCAAATTTTACTATAGCAAAGGCTTGTTCAAGTTGATTAGTCGGAACGGCGGTTTCGAAACGAAACTCCAGGCGCTTGAATCACCTGATTCCGATAAACGAGCGAGAAGAAAGACTAGAACGAAGATCGGATCTGAGATCACGATCGCAGAATAAATCCGACGAAAAGAAAGAGACGAACGGTTAAACGAACGGGCATCGTTAACCGGGAATAATCGGTGATCACGTTCGTTGAGACGAACGGTCCGGAAGGAGAACAAAAACCGATCTAGGGTTTCGGAAAAGACCGAAACAAAAACCGGAAAAGAAAACAGAAAAGAAACGGAACGGTTCTTTTAAGAAAAAAACCGAAACGAGGCGAGGGGTTGCGCGGCTACCTCCGGCGAGGTTCCGACGAGGGCTCCAGCGGCGGCAGGGCAAGGGCGGCGGCGGCGGCGCTAGGCGGCGGCGGCAGCAGCTAGAGGCGGCGGCGGCGGCAGCCAGGCGGCGGCGGCGGCTATAGGCGGCGGCGGCTTGGGGAGGAGGGGGGGGGGCTTGGGTATTTATATAGGATGGGGGGTGTTGCTTGGGGGAGGGGCAAGCAAAAAGGGGGGGCCGGCCTAGAGTCCCACTAGGACTCGGCCTAGGGGGCGGCGCAAGGTAGGCGGCGAGGCTGGCGCTGGCGCGCAGGGCGGCTGGCGGCTGGGCCCTTGGCCCAGGCGGGGCGCTGCTCTTTTTTTATATCGGTTACGCGCGCAGAAAAACAAAAGAAAGAAAATCTAAACGAACTCCAAAATCTCTAAAGTAAATTTTCCCCGACTCCTAAAAATGATTCGAACAAAATGAACTTTTCTCCGGGCCTAAAATGCAATTTTTGAAAACACGCATTTTTCCCTATCCAAATAAAAAGCAAACAAAACTCCGGCAAAACCAAAATTTGATTTATTCATTAAATCTTCGTTTTTCCTAAATTTGGGAAAGTCATATTATTCCCTCTCTTATATTTTTGATATTGGAAAAATAATTGAAGATGAAATAAATAAATCAAATGATCCTCTTTTCAAAATTTGAGAATACTCTCAAATATGAAAATAACGAAATCTCCAACTCTCTCCGTGGGTCCTTGAGTTGCGTGAAATTTCTAGGATCAACCAAAATGCATGAAAATATGATATGCATGATGATCTAGTGTATAACATTCCAAATTGCAAATTTGGGATGTTACAAACCTACCCCCCTTAAGATGAATCTCGCCCTCGAGATTCGGGTTGGCTAGAAAATAGGTGAGGGTGGTACTTGAGCAAATCTTCTTCTCTTTCCCAGGTGGCTTCATCCTCTGAGTGGTGGTTCCACTGAACTTTGCAAAACTTGATAACCTTGCTGCGGGTAACTCTGCTGGCATAATCGAGAATCTTAACTGGCTTCTCCTCATATGTTAAGTCGTCTTTCAACTGAATCGCTTCGAGTGGCACGGTATCTCTTAGCGGTACCTCCGCCATCTCGGCATGATATTTCTTCAGCTGAGAAACATGGAATACATCATGAACTCCTGACAGTCCCTCTGGTAATTCCAACTTATAAGCGACTTCTCCCATACGTTGCAAGATCTTGTACGGTCCAACGAAACGCGGTGCTAACTTTCCCTTAACTCCAAAGCGCTTAACTCCTCGAAGTGGGGATACTCGAAGGCAAACTCTGTCTCCAGTTTCGCAAACTGCCTCCTTGCGTTTTGAATCTGCGTAGCTCTTCTGCCTGGACTGGGCTACCTTGAGCCTATCGCGAATCAACTTAACTTTCCGTTCAGACTCCTTAATAAAATCTGGTCCAAAGAATTGACGGTCTCCAACTTCGTCCCATGACAACGGTGTCCTGCACCTCCTTCCGTATAAAGCTTCGAAAGGTGCCATCTTCAAACCGGTTTGGTAACTGTTGTTACAAGAAAACTCCGCATACGGCAAGTTATCGTCCCAACTACATGCATAATCTAGTGCACAAGCTCTCAGCATATCTTCCAAAATCTGATTGACTCTCTCGGTCTGTCCATCTGTCTGTGGGTGAAAAGCTATGCTGAACTATAGTCTGGTTCCCAAAGTTTCATGCAACTGATTCCAAAACTTTGAGGTAAATTGGGTTCCTCTATCTGATACGATACTCCTCGGAACTCCATGCAAACAAATGATCCTAGTCATGTATATCTTTGCCAACTTAGCACTGGTGTAAGTGTTCTTAACTGGAATAAAATGTGCTACCTTTGTCAAACGATCAACTACTACCCATATCGAGTCATAGCCTGCTTTCGTCCTGGGTAGTCCTGTGATAAAATCCATGCCTATCTTATCCCACTTCCATTCGGGTATCGACAATGGTTGTAACAATCCTGCTGGCTTCTGATGCTCTGCCTTTACTCTCTGACATACGTCACAAACTGCTACATATGCTGCAATATCCTTCTTCATTCCGGTCCACCAGAATGTTTCCTTCAAATACAAATACATCTTGGTATTCCCTGGGTGAATCGAATATGGTGAATCATGTGCCTCTTGCAAAATCAACTTCCTGATCTCCGGGTCATTGGGCACATAAACACGGTCCTCAAACCATAAGGTATCGTGCTCATCCTCAAGAAATCCCTTTGCTTTTCCTTCACTCAATTTCTCTTTTATAGCAGCAATCTCCTTGTCAGATTTCTGAGCTTCTCTGATCTTATCCATCAATGTTGACTGAATCTCTAATGCTGCTACATAGCCTCTCGAAACTATTCCCAAACATAGCTCATGAAGGTTTTCTGCTAACTCCTTTGGTACTTCTCCCGTCACTAGGGTGTTGACATGGCTCTTACGGCTCAATGCGTCAGTTACCACATTAGCTTTTCCGGGATGGTAATGCAATCTCATGTCATAATCCTTGATGAGCTCCAACCATCTCCTTTGTCTGAGGTTCAACTCCTTCTGTGTGAAAATGTACTTCAAACTCTTGTGATCCGTGTACACCTCACAATGATTTCCAATGAGGAAATGTCTCCAAGTTTTCAATGCATGCACTACAGCTGCTAACTCTAAATCGTGCGTGGCATAATTCAACTCATGAGGCTTCAGTTGCCGTGAAGCATACGAAACAACTCTCCCTTCCTGCATAAGCACTGCTCCAAGTCCTCGACGTGAAGCGTCGCAATACACCTCATAATCCTTGGTCTGATCTGGCAAAATCAATACTGGTGAGGTAACCAAACGTTTCTTCAGCTCTTGAAAACTAGCCTCACATTCCTCAGTCCAATTGAACTTAGTATCCTTCTTCAACAATTCAGTCATAGGCTTTGTAATCTTTGAAAAGTTCTCAATGAACCTCCGGTAGTATCCTGCGAGTCCAAGAAAACTCCGGATCTCTCCAACTGTCGTTGGTGCTTCCCATTCGGTTACGGTCTCAACCTTTGTGGGGTCAACTGCTATACCTTCTCCGGATATAACGTGTCCGAGGAATCCAACTTCCTTCAACCAAAACTCACATTTGCAGAATTTGGCGTATAACTGATGTTCCCTTAGTTTCTCCAAAACCAAACACAAATGTTCCTTATGCTCCTCTTCATTCTTTGAATAAACCAGGATGTCATCAATGAACACTACGACGAACTTATCCAAAAACTCCATAAACACTTTGTTCATCAGGTTCATAAAATAGGCAGGTGCGTTAGTCAATCCAAATGACATAACGGTATACTCATACAGTCCATATCCCGTGGTGAATGCTGTCTTAGGTATGTCCTGCTCCCGAATCTTCAATTGATGGTACCCTGATCGCAAATCGATCTTGGAAAACACTTTAGCTCCTTGCAACCGATCAAACAGATCGTTGATCATTGGCAGTGGGTACTTATTCTTGATGGTTACTTCATTCAATCCCCGATAATCTACAACCATCCTTAATGATCCATCCTTCTTTTCCACTAGAAGTACGGGTGATCCCCAAGGCGAAGAACTTGGGCGAATGTAACCTTTATCCAATAACTCCTTAATCTGATTCTTAATTTCCACCAAATCCTTTGCTGGCATCCGGTACGGTCGCTTTGATATTAGGCCTGTACCTGGCAATAACTCAATCAAAAACTCAATGTCTCTATCCGGTGGCATGCCTGGTAATTCCTCAGGAAATACATCAGGAAAATCATTTACCACTGGTACTTCTTCTTGCACAACTCCTGTTAGGCAGTTTACTTGTGTCCTGTTTGGCACATGCCGGGATATATACTTGATCCTTCTTCCTTCTGGTGTGGTAAGCAAAATTGACTTACTAGCGCAATCGATGTTTCCTCCATACATCGACAACCAATCCATGCCTAATATCACATCCAATCCTTGAGATTCCAATACTATTAGGTCTGAGGGAAACACATAGTTACCAATCCTTAATGGTAACCGATCACACCATCGTCTAGCCATAAACTCCGCTCCTGGTGAGCTTACTAACATGGGTGACCTAAGGGCTTGGGTTGGCAGGTTATATTTATCCACAAATCCCCTTGATATGTATGAATGCGATGCACCAGTATCAAAAAGTACGAGTGCGGTAAATGACTTAACCAGAAACTTACCGATTACTGCATCAGGCTGATATTTAACCTCCTCCACATTAATGTGGTTCACCTGTCCCCTATTGAAAGGGTTCGGCTTTTTCCCAGAGCTTCCATTGCCATTTCCATTCTGGCCTTCAGGACATTCATTGGCATAATGTCCGGTCTTGGAACACTTGAAACAGGTGACTTGACTCAGGTCTCTCTTGGTTGGGGTCGATGGGATGGTACGGTGCTGGTCGTTGCTTCCTCCATTCCCATTACCATTCTTGTGGCCATTATGGTTGTGCGAGCTACCTCCTCCATGGGTGTGCTGAAACTGAAATCCCGGTTTAGGGGCAAAACGGGGCTTCTGCTGGGCTCCAGAGTTATACTTCCCCTGTCCATACTTCCTCTTACGGTTCTCAATCTGCTGTTGCTTCCCTTCAATCATGATGGCGCGATCTACCAACTCCTGGTAGTTGTTGAAACTCGCTACCATCAACTGCATGCTTAGTTCATCATTCAGTCCTTCCAGAAACTTCTCCTGCTTAGCAGCATCCGTAGCAACGTCATCTGGGGCATAACGTGCTAACTTGCTGAAATCGTCAACGTACTGGCCAACTGTCCTTCCTCCTTGGCGTAAGTTGCGAAACTCACGCTTCTTCAGGGCCATAGCTCCTGCTGAAACATGGGCAGTGCGGAAAGCTTGCTGAAATGTGACAGTGTCAACTGGGTAAGTGGCTGTGAAATTCTCCCACCATGCTGCCGCGGGTCCGTCAAGCTGGTGAGCGGCAAACTTCACTTTCTCACCATCTGTGCATCCTGCAGTGGTCAACTCCCTTCCTATCTTGCGGAGCCAATCATCTGCTACTATTGGCTCGGTGCTACTGGAAAACACCGGCGGATTCAGCCTAAGGAAACGGGCTAAGTGGTCAACAGGTGGTGGTGGTGGTGGTGGGTTGTTGTTGTTGTTCTGTTGGTTCTGGACTAACATCTGCATCAATTGATTCTGCTGCTGGATCAACTGAGTGAGCTCCGGTGGGAATCCATTGTTATGTCTCGGAGGCATCTGAGGGTTTAGAAAAGACGAGAATTAAGAATAGAGTGAGGTCTAAAGGGAAAACACTACCCCAATGCACATGAGCAAATGCACACAAAATCACTTCATTCAATCAAACAAGGGCTTACAGTCGGTCTAACTATCGCAAAAGTGCTCGAACTATTGTGTTTACATGGGGGAATACTACTACTATCTGGTGGTCATCTAGAAATTTGAACCGGTGGAAGACTCCATGATATCTGCTCCAGCTTCGTCTTCAAAGTCGGGTTCACTTGGATCCGAATCGGTGTCATCGATGATGATGTAGTTGTCCGGACATGCGACGTACTCATCCTCCTCCTTGGATGCTAACTTCCTCTTGAGTTCTTCAATCTCCTACTTAAGATCGCCATTGTGTCTCGCTAGAGCTACGATCTCATCCATGTAGTCCTTGCGTGTAGACTTCAGTTCTCCTTCTAGCTCGATGATCCTTGCCTTCGCATTCTTCAACTCTATCATATCATTGCACATCTGGTTCTCGTGGCGTCGAATGTGCTGGTTTAACTCCTGGATGAAAGATGCAATGGATCTATCCTTCTTGGTGCTGACTAACTCCCATTGTTCATCTCGACGTCCGCAAATCTGGTAGATAGTGTCCTTGAGGTCTTCTTGATAAACTTCTCCAATGCGTCCCATGATGATATGAGCTGCCATGCTCTTGCCCAGACTCCAGGTTGGTGCATTGAAGACACTATCTATAGGCTTCGTGATTGGCGCGAATGTCCTTCCCGGAACGTGAGCTTGAATCTTCCAGCGCTCCTCTTCAGGCAGAGTGGCGTTGAAGGTTCCCGTGAAGCTTGGTAATCCAATGTTCAGGTACTTGGTGACTTCCTTCAGGTGAAATCCAAAAGGTGTGCCTTCATCCGGTTGAGCGTACTTAATCTTCGCGTTCGTCATCCTAAAAGAGTAGAAAAGATGAGGAGTTAGAAAATGAGAAGAGAATGGTGATCTATGGCTTTAACTTAGTGGTCGTGTCCTACATTCAGCGTGTGCTCTGATACCATCTCTGTAGCGACCCGACCCGAATGGATCAAGTGCTCTGTGCTCAGGTGTCATCCCTGGATCAGTAATGCTGACACCACACAGTACATCAAAGGATTTATAGCAGAGTGGCAATCACACACTTATTACATTGTTGTCTCAAAGAGAACTTATTACAATAAATATGGCTTAAGGCCATCTAATAATGATAACAGCGAAGACTCGGAAGATAAATGGGTCCATCAACTCCAACGGCATCACTGAGTATAGAACCACGACCTAAAAGCACCTTACTCGTCGTCTGAAAAGTCTGCAACATGAGAAGTTGCAGCCCGAAAACGGGTCAGCACATGGAATATGCTGGCAATGTAACACATAGAGAGTAATGGAATGAAACAGCTATACTACATGCATATATGGCTGGTGGAAAGCTCTGGTTACAGTTTTGCGTAAAGCCAGTTTTTCCCTACTGCAAAGGAATAAATTTATTTAACTATCAAGGTAGTTGTTAAACATCGAGAATGGTTGACACCATTCCGATCCCAATTAAGTGAACAATTAAAACCCAACAACATTAATTAGAAGTAACATGATGAGATTCACTTGATATTCAAGTACTAGATACTCAAGTTGTCCATAACCAGGGACACGGCTAATCATGATTAGTTTGTACACTCTGCAGAGGTTTGCGCACTTTTCCCCACATGACTCGATCGCCTCCGTTTGTTTTCTCGGACTACATGGTGTTTGAGAAACGGATGACCGAGACATAGTCTTTCAGAAGTGCTAGCACCTTACATGTGGGGTAGACCGTACCACCTACAACCCCTACATCTGCTAGTCCACCCTGTAAGAGTTCGCACAACTTAGTCAACTATGCCAGAGCCCATAGTAGCATGTGGCTGCACACGGAAGTTTCTAGCATGAATTATCTTATGATCCCTTTGAGCCTGAGTGGCGGTCCAAAATAAAACAAGCAAGTCCTGATAGACATCAGGTGCCTCAATCCACCCAGATGTGTGTTTAAGTGGCCACCTTAATAAACCATTAAAATTATCAAACTCACATCTGTCATGGATATCACTCACCCAATCCACGTCTACTAGCATAGCATGGCATAATAAGCAAACGTAGAAGTAACTCCCAAAGGTTTCATAATAATACAGGTGATAGGTACTACCTCATCTACTTCCCATCCCACAATTTAATTAGATCCTAATCATGCAATGTGAGAGGATTGATCTAATGCAATAAAACATGGGTTGTAGAAAAGGTATGATCAAAGTGTTACTTGCCTTGCTGATGATCCGCGAGACCTAGGGTTTCGAAGTAACAAGCGGCGCAATCCGGGTGATCTATCGCAGACAAACAACAAGCACACAATAAGTACTCATCTAATGCACAGGTAAAACTCGAACAAGAGAACGAACCAGAAAGTTCAACTTAAGAACTCCGGTTGCAAAGAAAGAACGAACCGAACAAAGAAACAGAAAACAAACGGCGGAAGAAAACAACTCGGTTCTAGCAAGTTGAAACTAGGTCAAATTTTACTGTAGCAAAGGCTTGTTCAAGTTGATTAGTTGGAACGGCGGTTTCGAAAAACGAAACTCCAGGCGCTTGAATCACCTGATTCCGATAAACGAGCGAGAAGAATGACTAGAACGAAGATCGGATCTGAGATCACGATCGCGGAATAAATCCGACGACAAGAAAGAGACGAACGGTTAAATGAACGGGCATCGTTAACCGGGAATAATCGGTGATCACGTTCGTTGAGACGAACGGTCCGAAAGAAGAACAAAAACCGATCTAGGGTTTCGGAAAAGACCGAAACAAAAACCGGAAAAGAAAACAGAAAAGAAACGGAACGGTTCTTTTAAGAAAAAAAACCGAAACGAGGCGAGGGGTTGCGCGGCTACCTCCGGCGAGGTTCCGATGAGGGCTCCGGCGGCGGCAGGGCAAGGGCGGCGGCGGCGGCGCTAGGCGGCGGCGGCAGGAGCTAGAGGCGGCGGCGGCGGCAGCTAGGCGGCGGTGGCGGCTATAGGCGGCGGCGGCTTGGGGAGGAGGGGGGGGGGCTTGGGTATTTATATAGGATGGGGGGGTGTTGCTTGGGGGAGGGGCAAGCAAAAAGGGGGGGCCGGCCTAGAGTCCTACTAGGACTCGGCCTAGGGGGCGGCGCAAGGCAGGCGGCGGGGCTGGCGCTGGCGCGCAGGGCGGCTGGCGGCTGGGCCCTTGGCCCAGGCGGGTCGCTGCTCTTTTTTTTTATATCGGTTACGCGCGTAGAAAAACAAAAGAAAGAAAATCTAAACGAACTCCAAAATCTCTAAAGTAAATTTTCCCCGACTCCTAAAAATGAGTCGAACAAAATGAACTTTTCTCCGGGCCTAAAATGCAATTTTTGAAAACACGCATTTTTCCCTATCCAAATAAAAAGCAAACAAAACTCCGGCAAAACCAAAATTTGATTTATTCATTAAATCTTCGTTTTTCCTAAATTTGGGGAAGTCATATTATTCCCTCTCTTATATTTTTGATATTGGAAAAATAATTGAAGATGAAATAAATAAATCAAAGGATCCTCTTTTCAAAATTTGAGAAAACTCTCAAATATGAAAATAACGAAATCTCCAACTCTCTCCGTGGGTCCTTGAGTTGCGTGAAATTTCTAGGATCAACCAAAATGCATGAAAATAAGATATGCATGATGATCTAGTGTATAACATTCCAAATAGCAAATTTGGGATGTTACATGATTTCGAGGGTATGGTCATCTTGCCTGCAAAATTCTCAGAGTTGCCTTGATCCTCGTAAGCAAACTCAACGGGCTCCTTGTTCATGAACTCGTCTCCCGGCTCTACCCAAACAAGAACAACAAGCAAAAGGAGCACAATCAACCACGTGCAATGCACAAACAACATGATGCAAATATGGTATGATATGCGGGATGCAATATGTGATGCATATGCATGATTTACAAAGGAATGATTGAACCTGGACTCAACTTGGAAATCCAAGAGTTCCACTGGAAAGGGGAGTTTATTTCGGTCGAAATCAATATAAAGATCATCGGAATCGGATGCACGGTTTGGAAATGGCAAACAAAACAAATATGGCACCGGTCTGCGATAATCAGCAAGTGACCAACTAAATGCATCAAGATAAATATTCTACAGCACTCAAACATGACAACAAAATACATGGCAGGGATCCAATCATGATGCTTGACAAAAGATGAACACTGAGATACGGCTAATTCACTCATTAACAGGTTCAAACAAGCATAGCAAAACTGCAAAAGATAACATGTTTTAGACTTAGTGAAATAACAACAATCCAGAAATTTATCATCAGGAAGCAATCTTTAGAGCATGAAAACTACATGCTACAAGAACATATCATGGAAAATCAAGGCATGGAATGAAGCTACTCTAAGCATATAACAAAAGTCCCTTAGTGACCATGAGCCAAAAGGGATCATAAAATACAATTGCAAACATGCGAACATATCAAAAACATAAACAGATTCAGACTTAGTGAAAAACTGGAGCATGCAAAACAGTTAACAAATAGGCATGTTTACGAGATTGATGCACTCACTACATAGCATTGCATGACAAACTAAGCATACACCCATCAAGAAGACATGGCATAGAAGCTAGACATGGCAAAAACAACATCATAGCATGCACGGATCAATAGCAACAACCTCGGCAAAATCGCTAAACATGTTAACAATCTACCAGGAACATTTTATAGCAAAAGTAGAGCTCGATTCACTCAAGCCAGGGTGCTCCATAATTGCAAACAAAGAAATGGATGGATAGAGTACCACAATATTAACAAAACATCCTTACTGATCATCCTCAAAAGTGGCACGGATCACTAGGAAACAACATGAACATATGGCACAAAAACTAATACAGGACAAGGACTTTGTGAAATTCTAAGTCCCTGAAATCAGCATCATTGAGTAAGCAACTTTGCATGCTTGTGCTAGTCACCACATAGATCACAAAAATAGATGGCATACACCCCTGTAAAGATGGAATGACATTCTGCAAAACACATGTAGAGCTCACGATCATAGCATGCACACATTAATCATGGCAAAAATGAAAAAAGGCCATTTGCTGAAACAGATCTAAAATATTCCTCACATAGCCCTCTTCCAACAGCATTTCGGGCATCAAGATGAGCTCAAATGAAAATGATGAAATGAGATTAAATGATTTACTCGTCGAGACAAACATTTTGATATGCTACACGCACGAATCGGAGCTACGGATGCAGAGTTATGGCATGTGGAAAAATGCTAAAAAGTTAGGGTTTCGGGGAGAAGTCAACCGTGGAGATTGTCTCAGATCTAGATCCAGCCTTGAATGCGGCCCGAGGTACATCGGTTTTCTTGTTCACCGGAGTAGCGGAGCTCGCCGGAGGAAGATGCCGAGGTCGAGGGAGGCCGGAGATGGAGGCGGACGGCGGCGGGATCCGGGCGGCGCGGCGCTAGCTCGCCGGCGGCGAGGGCGAAGCAGGGCGGCGGAGGCGGCCGGCGACCGGCAATGGAGGGCGCGGTGATCTGGCGAGGTGCGGTGCTCGCCGGCACCGAAGAGGATGGCGGCGCGCGGGTGGAGGATATGGCGAGGCGCGCGCGCAAGGTCGCAGGCCGGGAGGGCCGCGCGCGGGCTCTCCGGGCTGGCGCAGTTGGTGGAGGCGGCGGCGACACGTGTCGCGACGGGAGTGGCGGCCGCGGGAATGTCCGGCGGCTACAGACGTGTCCGCCCGCGCGGAGAGGAGCGGGGCTAGGGTAAGGGGTGTTTTGACCTAGAAATTTCGGGGACGGCCTTTATATAGGGGTAGAGGAGGCTAGGAAGCTCCAAATGGAGGGTGGTTTTCGGCCACGCGATCGTGATCGAACGCTATAGACGATGGAGGGGTTTTTGGTAGGTTTTGGGCCTAATTGGAAGGGTGTTGGGCTGCAAAACACACGAGGCCTTTTCGGTCCCTCGGTTCACCGTTGGAGTATCAAACGAAGTCCAAATGGCACGAAACTTGACAGGTGGTCTACCGGTAGTAAACCAAGGCCGCATGACAAGTCTTGGTCCAATACAGAAATGTTTAACACCCACACACGGAAAGAGGTAGAAAGGACCACCGGAGGACATAGGAGCGCCGGAATGCAAAACGGACAACGGGGAAAATGCTCGGATGCATGAGACGAACATGTATGCAAATGCAATGCACATGATGACATGATATGAGATGCATGACAAAGACAAAACACACGGAGACAAAAAAAACCCGACAACGAGGAAATAAAATAACTTAGTGCTGGATACAGCAAGAGTTGGAGTACAGATAAGGTAAATTACATCCGAGGTGTTACAACAGTCCACCACTACGAAAGGATCTCGTCCCGAGATCTAGGACTGGAAAAACTCCGGGTACTCAGAACGGAGGTGATCCTCGTGTTCCCATGTGGCTTCATGGTCGGAATGATGTGACCACTTGACTTTGAGGAATTTGATTGACTTGTTGCGAGTCTTGCGCTCAGTTTCTTCAAGAATAGCAATGGGGTGCTCACGATAAGACAGGTCTTCTTGGAGATCAATGTCTTCAAAGTTGACGGTGTGGTCAGGGGTCTTGAAGCACTTGCGGAGTTGAGACACATGAAACACGTCGTGCACATTTGCAAAGTTGGAGGGAAGCTCGAGTTGATAGGCGAGATCGCCTCTCTTGCTGAAGATCTTGAAAGGACCCACGTATCTAGGGGCAAGCTTTCCTTTGATACTGAAGCGATGAGTACCTTTCATTGGAGAGATGCGGAGGTAAACATGGTCTCCGATCTCGAAAGCGAAATCACGATGCTTACTATCATAGTAGCTCTTCTGGCGCGATTGCACTGCTTTGAGATTATCATGAATGACTTTGCACATCTCTTCTGCCTCTGTGATCAAGTCATTTCCAAGAAGTTGACGTTCACCAGTCTATGACCAGTTAAGAGGAGTACGACACTTCCTGCCATAGAGAATTTCAAATGGGGCCTTGCCCGAACTCGCTTGGAAGATGTTGTTGTAGGAGAACTCGGCATATGGAAGACAATCTTCCCACTTCATACCGAAAGAGATGACGCAAGCCCTGAGCATATCTTCAAGAATCTGATTGACACGCTCAACTTGGCCACTAGTTTGAGGATGAAAAGCTGTGCTGAAACGGATGTTGGTGCCCATGGCCTTCTGAAAAGAATCCCAAAAGTTCGAGGTGAAGATGCTGCCACGATATGAAGAAATCAACTGCGGAATGCCGTGCAGGGAGACAATCTGAGAGGTATATAGCTCTGCCAATTGAGCTGCTGTGATGGATTCTCTGATAGGAAGGAAATGAGCCACTTTAGTGAGTTTGTCGATGACAACGGAGATAGCATCATTGCCATGCTTGGACTTTGGAAATCCTATCATGAAGTCCATCTCAATGTGGTCAAACTTCCATTCTGGAATGGCAAGAGGTTGGAGGAGACCAGCTGGTCGTTGGTGTTCTGCCTTCACTCTTCTGTAGACATCACATTCATTCACGAACTGAGCAATCATGCGCTTCATTCGAGTCCACCAATACGACTGCTTGAGGTCATGGTACATCTTTGTACTTCCAGGGTTAATGGAGAGGAGTGAATTGTGAGCCTCGTTCATAATGACTTTACGAAGGTCACCTTTAGGCACAACAATGCGATCCTCGAAGAATAGAGTATCCTTGTCATCAAGGCGATAGCACTTGTACTTGGGTTGACTCTTGGCAATCCCAATCTTCACCTTCTTCACCATAGCATCAAGAAGTTGAGCCTCGCGAATCTGATCTTCCAAAGTAGGAGAGACTTGGAGGTTGGCGAGGAAACCTTGAGGAACAACTTGCAGATTGAGTTTGCGGAAAGCTTCACAAAGCTCGGGTTGGTAAGGCTTGAGAATCAAACTGTTGCAGTAAGCCTTCCTGCTCAATGCGTCAGCAATTACATTGTCCTTGCCTGGAGTATATTCGATACTCGGATTATACTCTTGAATCATTTCAACCCAACGAGTCTGCCTGAGGTTGAGATTAGGCTGAGTGAAGATGTACTTGAGACTCTTGTGGTCAGTGAAGATGTCCACTTTTCTTCCCAATAAGAGATGTCTCCAAGTTAAAAGAGCATGAATAACTGCCGCCAACTCTAGGTCATGAGTGGGGTAGTTCTTCTCGTTGGGCTTCAACTGGCGAGAAGTATAAGCCACAACTTTCTTCTCTTGCATCAACACTGCACCAAGACCTTGAAGAGAGGCATCACAGAAGACCTCAAACGGTTTGGATTCATCAGGAGGAGTCAGAACTAGAGCAGTGACTAATTTCTCTTTCAGGGTGTTGAAAGTGATGTCACATTCAGGAGACCAAACGTACTTCACGTGCTTCTGGAGAAGGTTTGAAAGAGGCTTCGCGATCTTTGAAAAGTTCTCAATGAACCTTCGACAATAGCTTGCGAGACCAAGGAAGCTATGGAGTTGTTTCACGTTCTGAGGTGGTTCCCAATTCACAATTGCAGACGCCTTCTCAGGATTCACAGCAATGCCCTTGGCAAAAATGATATACCCAAGGTAGAGAACCTCATCGAGCCAAAACTTGCACTTTGAAAACTTGGCATAGAACTGATGTTCTCTGAGCTTATCCAGCACCAAACGCAAGTGCTTGGCATGATCTTCCTTGTTCTTGGAAAAGACCAAAATGTCATCGAGGTAGACCAAGACGAAGTCATTTGTGTAGGGGTTGAAGATGAAGTTCATCATGCGAGAGAATGTCGGAGGAGAGTTGACTAGGCCGAAAGACATGACAGTGTATTCATATGAACCATAGCTTGTTCTGAATGCTGTCTTAGGGATATATTGCGCACGAATGCGAATCTGATGATAGCCCATATGGAGATCAAGCTTGGAGAATACTTGAGCACCTTTGAGTTGTTCAAATAGCTCATTGATGTTGGGAGGTTGGTACTTGTTCTTTATGGTCTTCTTGTTCAATGGACGGTAGTCGACACAAAGTTGGTCCGTTCCATCCTTCTTCTTCACAAAAAGAACTCCACAACCCCATGGAGAAGAACTAGGTCGGATGAGACCCATTCGCTCTTGAATATCGAGTTGCTTCTTCAGTTCCTTCAACTCTTCAGGTCCAAGCTTGTAAGGACGTTTGCAAACAGGTTCCGTGCCAGGCTCAAGATTGATGACGAATTCAACTAGCCGGTGCGGAGGCATTCCTGGAAGCTCTTCTGGAAAGATGTCTTGATATTCGCAAATGACTGGAATTTGAGAGATGGCATCTAGTTCACCCCTCTCATTGAGAGAAAACAGACGAATGGTATCATCCCTTGCGGCAAAGACAATTACATCCTCAGAGGAATGAGTCAATTGAATCTGACTGGCAGCACAATCAAGCTGAGCCTTGTGCTTAGAAAGACAATCCATTCCAAGAATAAGATCAATATCCGAGTTACCAAGGACCATTGGAGAAGAAAGAAACTTATAGTCGCCCGACGTGATAGTAACATCTAGAACCTCCAAACTGGCACTCAAACGTTTACCAGGAGAAACGATATCCATTTGTTTGCCCAAATGAGAAGAAACGAATTCATTCTTGGCAAAAATGGCTTTGACATGAAATAATGCGATGCACCAGTATCAAAAAGTACTTTTGCAGGAACATCGTTAACAGGAAGGTTACCCATGATGACATCTGGCGAGTCCTCTGCCTGAGCTGCGTTCAACAAGTTGACCTTGGCGTGCTTGGGGTTATGCTTGACCACTGCATTGCTAGCAGATCTCACTGGAGGAGGAGGAGGGAGACACCTTTGATTGAAGCATTTGTTGGCATAGTGACCCTTCTGTTGGCACTTGTTGCACGTGACCTCCGAGAGCGGACGGTGATACGGAGCACTTGATCTTGGAGCTTGAGACGAAGTCTTGTTCTGAAAGCCAGGGTTGGGTGGGTGGGAAGATCCATTGCCACCTTTGCTCTTCTGCTGATAAGGCTGACGGAATGGAGGAGGAGGAAGCCAATACTTTTGCTGCTTAGCCACTTGAGTTGAGGAAGAAGGAGTTGCATCTCTGACTCGCTTCTTGGAAGCATCACACTTGAGTTGAGCAGTCTCTTGTTTCAGTGCCATGTTGTAAAACTCATCGTACTTCTTGGGCTCAAAGAGGACGAGAGCTAGTTGAAGATCTTCTCTGAGGCCACCCCTGAACTGATAAATCATGCTCTTCTCGTCAGGGACGTCTTGTTTGGTGAAACGAGCGAGCCTCTGGAATAGAATGTTACACTGGTAAACAGACAAGCTGCCTTGCTTCAGGTTGTGGAATTCCTCACACTTGCTTTCAACAACACTCTGAGGAATGTGATGAGCTTTGAAGTCTTGACGGAATTCATCCCAGGTAATCGCACGACCTCCTCTGGAATCTTTGTACTGCTGAAACCATTCTGCAGCTTGGTCTTTGAGTTGGAAGGAGGCAAACTTGACAAAGTCCTCAGGCCTGACGTTACTGCACTCAAAATGCTTGCATATATCCATGAGCCAATCATCAGCGTCTGAGGCCTCGACATAGTTGCTGAAGGTCTTTGGCTGGTTAGCGAGGAACTGGTTGAGTGTAGCAAACTGATTCTGATTGTTGCCATGGCCTTGGTTGCGCTCTTGCAGAATTTGCATGATCAGCTGCGTGTTTGCATTGGTAGCGGCCATCACAGCTTGCCATGCCTCCGGAGGTGGAGGTGGTGGTGGCGGATCCTGATTCTGATTGTTGCCCTTAGCAGGAGCCATCCTGAAGAGGGTGACATCCATTAGAATATTGATAGGCAAATATTCAAGCTGAATCGAATGGATTGAAATTGCAACATAAAGTCTTCACATCCGAACAAAATGAACGAATGCATTCCAATTGAAATGGTCACATTTCCATAAATTGAGAAGCCACTTAGATAGAGGTAGAAGAATAAAACAACAAGGTATGGACAAGAACAAATACTTGGTGAGGATTACTCAATCGCAAACCAAATATCTGCGAAAGAAGAACTAGAGCTACAAGAATTCCCACCTATGAAACTCCCGAACCTTTCCGGTTATGCAATTAGGTGTTGGGGATACAGGGGAAGCATAATATCTCACCCAAAGCTAACAAATCCTACATCCAGCTGTATCCATCCTTCAACACATAACCAAGAAACCTTCAGAAATCATTTACCTCAACCTTCGAAAAGCATTCGTTATACAAGTTATGGCAATACTCCCGAACTCCCGCCCCAGTACTGGGTGGCGTCGAGGTTATCTCACCAACAACTGCATAAAAGAGATTTTCGATGTCGGCGAAACTTAGGTATTCCAGAATCTCAACGATAAAATTGTGACGACAACACCTCGGAGCTCAACTCCCCGGGACACTGCCACAACCCCTAAATGTCAGGAGGCACCAAGAACAATGTTCTCTTCACAAAACCATCGGAACGATTCCAAGATACCCGCGTGACCCTAAAAAAAATTAGTGAATTTTGAGAAGAGAAGAGTCAAAACTCTATGTCAGGATGCCTCACCAGAGCGACAAAGGGACTGAGGAGTAAAAAGAATTCCTAACTCTCCGATATATATAATTCCTAAATGACTCAAAACATTTTTATAGACTCAACAACGCCAACGATTCGATAAAGCAGGGGGCTCCTAAGGTCGGGGAAGGCTCTGATTACCAACTTCTAATGCCCTTGATGCGGCTATATCTCCTACGTGTCGACGCACGACTTAGAGGCATAACCGCATTGAAAGCAATGTCGCAAGTGAGGTAATCTTCACAACAACCCATGTAAATAAATAAAGGGGAAAGGTACATAGTTGGCTTACACTCGCCACGTCACACAATTACATAAATAAGTCATTACATTCATCCAATACACTCAGGGTCCGACTACGGTACCAAAATAAAGATCAACCCCTAAATGCGACAAAGTCCCTAATCGCCCCAACTGGGCACCACTACTGATCATCTAGGAAAGACACATAGTAACGACGAGAGTCTTCATCGAACTCCCACTTGAGCTAGGTCATATCCTCTGGAACGGTATCATTGGTCCCTACATCTGGTTTTGAATGTAATCTGTCAGTCACGAGGACTCAGCAATCTCGCACCCTCGCGATCAAGATTATTTAAGCTTATAGGTAAGGTAAAGGTATGATGTGGAGCTGCAGCAAGCGACTAGCATATATGGTGTCTAACATATTCGCAAAAGTGAGCAAGAAGAGAAGGCAAAAGCATGGTCCAACAACTATGATCAAGAAGTGATCCTAGAACAACCTACGTCAAGCATTACTCCAAGACCGTGTTCGCTTCCCGGACTCCGCCGAGAAGAGACCATCACGGTAACACACGCGGTTGGTGCATTTTAATTAAGTTATGTTTCAGGTTATCCACAACAGGACATTAACAAATTCCCATCTGCCCATAACCGTGGGCACGTCTTTCGAAAGTTCAAATCCCTGCAGGGGAGTCCCAACTTAGCCCATCACAAGCTCTCAGGGTCAATGAAGGATATTCCTTCTCCCAAGACAATCCGATCAGGCTCGGCATCCCGGTTACAAGACATCCTCGACAATGGTAAAACAAGTCCAGCAACACCGCCCAAATGTGCCGACAAATCCCGACAGGAGCTGCACATATCTTATTCTCAGGGCACACTCAGATAGGTCCAGCTATGAGTAAAAACAACCCTTGAGTTTCCCTGAGGTGGCCCCGCAGGCTGCCCAGTTCGGACCAACACTCAGAGGAGCACTGGCCTAAGGGGGTTTAAATAAAGATGACCCTTGGGCTCCGGAAACCCAAGGGAAAAAGAAGCTAGGTGGAAAATGGTAAAACCAAGGTTGGGCATTGCTGGAGGAGTTTTATTCAAGGCGAACTGTCAAGGGGTTCCCATTATAACCCAACCGTGTAAGGAACGCTCCGGGAACATAACACCGATATGACGGAAACTAGGGCGGCAAGAGTAGAACAAAACACTAGGCATAAGGCCGAGCCATCCACCCTTTACCAAGTATATAGGTGCATTAAGATAAACAAGATAATATGGTGATATCCCAACAATAAACATGTTCCAGCAAGGAACGATCTCCAATCTTCACCTGCAACTAGCAACGCTATAAGAGGGGCTGAGCAAAGCGGTAACATAGCCAAACAACGGTTTGCTAGGACATGGTGGGTTAGAGGCTTGACATGCAATTTGGGAGGCATGATAAGCAAGTGGTAGGTATCGTAGCATAGGCATAGCAAAAAAGCGAGCATCTAGCAAGCAAACATAGAAGTGATTTCGAGGGTATGGTCATCTTGCCTGCAAAATTCTCAGAGTTGCCTTGATCCTCGTAAGCGAACTCAACGGGATCCTCATTCACGAACTCATCTCCCGACTCTACCCAAACAAGAACAACAATCAAAAGGAGCACAATCAACCACGTGCAATGCACAACCAACATGATGCAAACATGGTATGATATGTGGGATGCGATATGTGATGCATATGCATGATTTACAAAGGAATGATTGAACCTGGCCTCAACTTGGAAATCCAAGAGTGACGCTGGAAAGGGGAGTTGATTTCGGTCAAAATCGATGTAAAGATCACCGGAATCGGATGCACGGTTTGGAAATGGCAAGCAAAACAAATATGGCACCGGTCTGCGATAATCAGCAAGTGACCAACTAAATGCATCAAGATAAATATGCTACAGCACTCAAACATGACAACAAAATACATGGAAGGGATCCAATCATGATGCTTGACAAAAGATGAACACTGAGCTACGGCTAATTCACTCATTAACAGGTTCAAACAAGCATGGCAAAACTGCAAAAGATAACAGGTTTCAGACTTAGTGAAATAACAACAATCCAGAAATTTATCATCAGGACGCAATCTTTAGAGAATGAAAACTACATGCTACAGGAACATATGATGGCCAAGAAAGGCATGGCATGAAGCTTCCCTAAGCATATAACAAAAGTCCCTTAGTGACCATGAGCCAAAAGGGATCAGAAAATACAATTGCAAGCATGCGAACATAGCAAAAACATAAACAGATTCAGACTTGGTGAAAAACTGGAGCATGCAAAACAGTTAACAAGTAGCCATGTTTACGAGCTTGATGCACTCACTACACAGTATTGCATGACAAACTAAGCATACACCCATCAAGAATAGATGGCATAGAAGCTAGACATGGCAAGAAGAACATCATAGCATGCACAGATCAATAGCAACAACCTCGGCAAAATCGCTAAACATGTTAACAATCTGCCAGGAACATTTTATAGCAAAAGTAGAACTCGATTTACTCAAGCTAGGTTGCTCCACAATTGCAAACAAATACATGGATGGATAGAGTAACACAATATTAACAAAACATCCTTACTGATCATCCTCAAAAGACGCACGGATCACTAGGAAACAACATGAACATATGGCATAAAAACTAATACAGGACAAGGACTTTGTGAAATTCTAAGTCCCTGAAATCAGCATCATTGAGTAAGCTACTTTGCATGCTTGTGCTAGTCACCACATAGATCACAAAAATACATGGCATACACCCATGTAAAGATGGAAGGGCATTCTACAAAACACATGTAGAGCTCAGGGTCATAGCATGCACACATTAATCATGGCAAAAATGACAAAAGGCCATTTGCTGAAACAGATCAGAAATATTTCTCACATAGCCCTCTTCCAACAGCATTTCGGGCATCAAGATGAGCTCAAATGGCAATGATGCAATGAGATGAAATGATGTACTCGTCGAGGCGAACATTTTGATATGCTACACGCACGAATCGGAGCTACGAATGCAGAGTTATGGCATGCGGAAAAACACTAAAAAGTTAGGGTTTTGGGGAGAAGTCAACCGAGGAGATTGTCTCAGATCTTGTTCCAGCCTTGCACGCAGCCCGAGGTACGTTGTCGTTCCTGTTCACCGGAGTAGCGGAGCTCGCCGGAGGAAGATGCCGAGGTCTAGGGAGGCCGGAGATGGAGGCGGACGGCGGCGGGATCCGGGTGGCGCGGCACTAGCTCGCCGACGGCGAGGGCGAAGGAGGGCGGCGGAGGCGGCCGGCGACCGGCAATGGCGGGCACGGTGGTCCGGCGAGGTGCGGCGCTCGCCGGTGCCGAAGAGGATGGCGGCGCGCGGGTGGAGGAGATGGCGAGGCGCGCGGGCGAGGTCGCGGGCCGAGAGGGCCACGCGCGGGCTCTCTGGGCCGGCGCGGTTGGTGGAGGCGGCGGCGACACGTGTCGCGACGGGAGGGGCGGCGGCGGGAATGTCCGGCGGCGGCGTCCGACGTGTCCTCCCGCGCGGAGAGGAGCGGGGCTAGGGTTAGGGGTGTTTTGATCCGGAAATTTTGGGGAAGGCCTTTATATAGGGGTAGAGGAGGCTAGGAAGCTCCAAATGGAGTGCGGTTTTCAGCCACACGATCGTGATCGAACGCTCTAGACGATGGAGGGGTTTTTGGTGGATTTTGGGCCAAATTGGACGGGTTTTGGGCTGCAACACACACGAGGCCTTTTCGGTCCCTCGGTTAAACATTGGAGTATCAAACGAAGTCCAAATGGCACGAAACTTGACAGGTGGTGTACTGGTAGTAAACCAAGGCCGCATGACAAGTCTCGGTCCAATCCGGAAATGTTTAACGCCCACACATGAAAAGAGGTAGAAAGGACCACCGGAGGACATAGGAGCGCCGGAATACAAAACGGACAACGGGGAAAATGCTCGGATGCATGAGACGAACACGTATGCAAATGCAATGCACATGATGACATGATATGAGATGCATGACAAAGACAAAACACACGGAGAACAAAAACCCGACAACAAGGAAATAAAATAACTTAGTGCCGGATACGGCAAGAGTTGGAGTACAGATAAGGTAAATTACATCCAGGGTGTTACACGCCGCCTGGGAGGCGTCATGGAGGCCAGGCACCACGCGGTCCTGGTGGAGATGGCGACGGTTCTCCACGAGCCTCCTGAGCCTCCAGATCTTCCTGAGGTTCATGACCCAGGCGGCTCATGAGGAGCGACCTCTTCAGCACGCATCTTCAGCTACTTCGACATCCCTTCAGCAACGGTGCCAGGTGACATTTTCTGGTTTATTCTATTGAGGGCGACCCTCGGGCTGCATTATCCCCAGACCGCATGGGCCTGTCCCTGCGGCATGTATCTTTCTTGCATCTTCCAGTCGCTCTGTTGGGGGCGCCCCTTGGGCTGCATCATCCCCAGGCCACGTGGTTCTGTCCCTGTGGCATGTATCATTCTTGCATTTAACTGAACTAGTTGTACCTCCTCCCATGAGTTGCTTTATGATTATTATATGTCTGTCTGGTACTTCGGTACTATGAACGTCATACACCCTTGCAAGCCAACCCACGATCACCTGATGACTAAGGACTGGCACGACACCTGTGCTCGTGTACGTCCCTCTAGCGTCGCTAAACCCAAGAGGCTGAGCTCTGGCTCGCGGGCCAGCTCCCGTGTACGTCACCTCCCATGGTCCTTGGTGCCTCGTTCTCGCATGAGCTAATCGCGGGTGGACGAGCTAGGGCGCGTGACTTGGTGCCTCGCCACCACGGGAGCCGCATGCCAGTTGTATTTCTTCGGGATTTTCGCATGAGAAGACTGGGCATAGCATCTATGCTCGGGTCCGTCCCTGGAGCGTCGATAAACCCAACAACTGAGCTCTTTCTGTCGGGATGGTCCCGTTCGCGTCATCTCCTGGGGTCATTGGTGTTTGGCCATCTCATGTTATCACCTCAGAAGATTCATTCGGTGTAGATTGTCTAACCATCTCGCAGGGCCATCACAACTGTCAGGAATCAAATTCAGGCGCTACCCGTCTTGAGGTAGGGCCTCGTGAGTCCTGCGCTGGCTCACGAGTGCCTAGACACACCTCATCTAGCCCTGCCGTTCAAGGCACATGTCAGGGCGTGGCTGTACACGCCCCCGGGGTTCCACTCAGAGGGAGCCCCAACCATGCACCAGTGGAAGCACCATGCTCCGTGCTGGCAGTCGACACGGAGCAAGTGCGGAAGCGCCATGCTATGCTCGTGCAAGTGCGGAAGCGCCATGCCCCGCGTTGGTGATCAACAATTGAGGGCGCCCCCTTGGCCTCATCACCCTCAGGGAGCCTCGAGGCTCAATGTCCGGCCTCGTCGCAACACTTTCCCCTTGGGAGAGTCACGCGATGGGGCTAGGCACGGGGGCTACTCTCAGGTCATGCCTAGCGCACGCCACCCTGCCAGGTCCCTTGGAACTAGTCGTCGTGCGCCCCTCCCGAGCGGGACCTCCGTGAGGAAAGGTATGGATGTCTGTGTGTACGTCAAGGGGGACTCATGAGCATCGCGACTCAGGTGCCTAACTGGTCATGTAGGCCCTCACCCCTTGGTCGCGTCTTGGTGATCCGGATGACCCAACGGCGGCTGAGGTATGTGCGGGGCCGGGCCCTACCGACGTAGAACGCTAAGGCCTACTCTCGCATCTCCTTCCCGCGGGTTGTTTGTACGTCAAGGGGGACTCCTGAGCATTGCAACTCAGGAGCCTAACTGGTCACGTAGCCCCTCACCCATTGGTCTCGTCCTGGTGATCCGGACGACCCAACGGCGGGTGAGGTACGCACGGGTTCGGGACCTGCCGACGCAGAACATCAAGCAAGCGGGAAGGAAATCGCAAAATCCTAGCAAATTATTACAAGAAATGATGTGTCTTAAAAAGCACGGACACATAAAGTTTTAATGCCTCCACGAGGCATGGTGCATGTTGTAGGAAATAAGAATGGAGGGAAGCGCTGCCAGCCAGCCTCTTCTTCAGCCTTGGGCGTTGCCATCGCCCACAAGGAGCGCCCCGTCGTCGACAACATCGCCGTCACATGTACCATCGGCTGTGGCTGTAGGTTCGGCGGCCCCGTCGGTCGGGGGCGCGGGGTCGATGGCGAGGAACTTCTGCAGTAGGGCCTCCACTTGGTCCTTCACGGCTTCGGCGGCGGCGGTGCAGTGCTCCTCGTCCACAGGCTCAAGCAGGGCTCCGAAGTCGGTGCTGGGGTCGTGAAGATGGAGTTGGCTGAAGACACGCGTCATAGCCGAAGTGGAGAGCGCGTGGGCTTCCCCCTCCACCATGGGGCCGACTCCATCAACAATGCCTTTCGAGCGCTGCGACAAGCTGGGGGAGCAGCTTGGCGGGGCCTTCCTCGGCAGTCACCAATGGCTCCTTCAACCCCCTCTCATAGAGTTCCCGCAATGCCTTGCGGGACCTCTCCTCAAGAGAATCAAAAGCAGCATGACCTTCGGCGAGAACTTTTGCCTTGGTCTCCAGCTGGGCCTTCTCCGCCTCCACCTCCTCCTTCAGCTTCTCCAGGCGGTCGCGCTCCGCGGCCTGCTCCCGTGCTGACTGCTCCAACTCAGTGTCACAACCGGCGACCGCGTCTTCTCGAAGCTGCAGCTCCTCCTCCCGCGCCTCACGCTGACGAGCCTCGGTGGCACGCCTGTTGCGCAGGGTCTCCAGCTTGGCCTCCGCCATCCGGTAGCGCTCCTTGGCAGCCTTAGCATCCTTCAATGCCACATCACGGGCGGCCGCGGCTAGGCTGGCAACCTGTTTACCTTCCTCAGAGGACGCTAAAGAGTGGTTCCATGCCACCTTGACGGACGTGTCAGATCGCAGCCACCCCGAGATCAACTCTAGGCGACGGTCGGCGCCTTGAAGATCATAGTGAAGTTGGGTCAAGGTAGAAAGAGCCTCCTCCAGAGCATCAGGCGAAGCGGAAGAATCACGGCCCAGCAGCGTGATGGAAGGGGGAGGAGGCAGCGCCGACGCCAGGGTTAGCAAGTTAGCAGCAGCAAAGGAGGCCGGGGGCTCCGGAGCCTTCAGTGCCTCGTCAGGCGAGCTGAGGGCGGGCGCCTCCAGAGCTGGCTTGACTACAAAGGCCGCTTCCTCTTGAGGTTGGGCCCCCGAGCCTCACGAGGATAACCCTTCCACAAAAGCGTGAGGGCCATCACCGCCCTTCTGTGCCGGGGGTGGTGCGGCCATGGCAAGCTGCTGAGCTACGGGGACCACAGCCGTCTACTTCTTGTTCTTCACCACAGGCGTCGACCTAGCCATTCCAAAGGGAGGCATCAAGATACTACAACAAGAGCAAAGAAGGAAGATAAGGGCAGAGCACTTGCTGATCCACGGCGGTGTAATCTCTCGCCCTCTTCAGAAGCACCATTCCCTGGTCTTCACAGGCTGGGGCACTGGCGCATGAGCCCCAGGACAAACAGGGGTGTGACGCCCGGACCTGCGGCAGCGCCAGCCGGCGACGAGCCAGAGGCGCCACCTCGGGAGATCAGCGCCGACCGGCTCTTCTTCGGGACCCCCGGCTCTGGCTTCTTCAGAGGGGTGCCCCTAGATCTCCTGGTGACCCCGGGGGAGTGCAGGGGCTCCCGATCCGGGTGCTCACCGTCATCGCCATCATCATCAGAAAGGACGAGGAGGAGGTCGGGTTGGCGCGCGGGGGGGGGGGGGGGGGGGGGAGGTCTCCCCCGCACCTTCCACAATCTCCTCCGAGTCCGACCCCCTCCTCGTCGGAATCACCAGAAGCCGCCGCCACCGGGGAGACCGGGGGCCTTATGGGTGTGAGCGGTATGAGCCCGTGCTCATTGAGGACAGGCATAGCGGTGGCGATCTTCGCCCCCATCTGGGCGGCGGTAGAGCGGAAGATGAGTATCTGGCGGGCAGCCCTGGTCCTTCCCGACCAGGAGACACAGGGCCTTGTCCAGCTCCTCGTCGGACAAGGCATCCGGGCACAGGAGGAGGTCACCTCCCTCGTCCATGGGCTTCCACAAGGGGTGCAAGCGTGCCTTGAGCGGATCCAGGCACTGCGTTGGGAACTCCTTGACAATCGTGGCCCCCATTAGCTTCTCCGCCCTCGGGTTGTCGGGCTTTAGGTCAGCCACATCCTCTCCATCATCTACTTCACCTGGGGACCGATGAGATTCGCATGATTCCATCCCTCGTGGGGCACTGGCATCCCAGTCGGCAGCACCAGCCAAGGTTAGGAGGGCTTGGCGTCCATGAAGATCCACTTGTTCCTAAAGTCGTCCACCTTCTTCCCGGCTCGCGAGATCGCGTTGCTACCGTTGGCCGTGACAAAGTTGGCACAACCCGAGAACTAGCCCTCCTTGAGCCGGAAATAGAATAATGGCGGAGCAGCACCACAGACGACATGACCCCCACGAATGCCTCGCAGTAAAAGGCAAAGATCGACAGGAGGAGGACAGAGCTGGGATGAAGATGGAGTGCATGGAGATTGTAATGACGAAGGACAGCATAGAAGAAGCTCGAGAAGGGGGGGACCAGCCCCGCGAAGACGATGTGCAATAAGAAGGGATAGAAGGTACCTCCCAAGGTTTCAGGCTTGGCGGAGCCGGCCCGAAGCGCTTCTCTCCCCCCTCGTTGCTACCGCCCGCCATCACCAGGAGTGCAGCGGCAAGGTTCTTCTCCGAGACCGTGGATGCGCTCAAAGAAGGCTCGAACCACAAGGGCGAACACACACCCTTCTCCTTGTCGGTGGCCATCGGCTGCGGGCTTGGGGGAGAGTTTTGGTGGATCTAGGGCTCTCTGGGCGAGAAGGAGAAAGGGGATCTGGAGCAAGACGAAATGGAGGCAATGAAAGCTCTACAACGGGATCCAGCCTTTTTGTCAGCTAGGAACGGTTGCCAAGGCAGCATGGGGAAGCGAAGGCGCCCATGTCCCATCAATCGCCATGCGTCGACCAAGGCCGCAGGCGGTTGGGGCCCGTGGTGCTCCGCCCTTGCCCTTTGGCTTCGCCTTGAGGCCAAGTTCAAGCGCACCTTGGGCCCGGTGGCTACTGTCAGCATCCTGGGAACGGGGGTACCCAGACTTGCCTGCCTGCGGCCCACGACGTGGCTCCATCGACAGCCCAGTACGGCCCAATTTCAACAACAACAACCCAAGACCCTCACGAGGGTCCAAGCCTCGCGAGGCGGGCGACACCAACACCTCCCTGAGGGGAGGCCTCACTATGTTTTCTCCTGAGGTGTGGAGATATCAATGCAAGGTGCACCTCACGAGGTTCACATGATGTAAGCCACGACGACCAAGGCCAGGCGAGCGCCAGCGGGCGCAGTGTACCAGTTTCCCCTTTGGTGCCAAGGAGGCAAGCGCAGGCGCGGAGTCCCGAGGAATCAAGCAAATGTTTCCATATTGCTGCAACAAGACCAGGACCGCCAGAGGACGATAGGACGGAGGTCATCACCGAGCCCATTGTAGCGTCACCACCAGAGCCTTTTGTAGGCGAAGACTAATTTTTTTAGGATAGCTTGTACTAGCTGTCTCCCTTAAAATTTGGCTGTTGTGGGATCCCTTCCTGCCTTACATTTAGGGAGAGGACCAAGGCCACTATAGAGGGGAGGATCCATTCCACCCTGACCAACTCACTAGCTTATTGAACTCAAGAACACCTCACCTCCTGAGGTTGTTTGTCGACCGTACTAGTTCATCCTCAGCCCCTCGAGGCAATCCACCACAAAGCTGGAGTAGGGTATTACACCGCAAGGTGGCCCGAACTAGGATAAACCATTGTGTCCTTTGTCCCTTGGGTTCGTCGAGCTAGGTTGTGGAATCATTGAGTTGGCGGGTTGGGAAGAGGGAGTTCTTCGCGCGCACCCGAGTGCTCGAACCTCCCAAGGGTCTGCGGAATCCGAATCTGATAGAAGAGGTCGGTGTCGCTTGTGCCGAGACTGCCTGTGCAATACAGGAGTTGAAGTCCTACAAAGATAATGTTGACCCGACGGATATGACACCTTTGAAAAAGCCAACCACAGAGCATGACCCATTATTGAAGTTTAAGTTGGCAGATGATACTATGCTGGTTGACTTTGTTCTTGGCGACTCATCTAAGCAGTTCAGTATCAGTGCTAATATGGATCCAAAATAAGAAAGCACGCTCATCGGGTTCATCACTGAGCTCCGGGACAACTTTGCATGGAAGCCTTCGGACATGCCAGGTGTACCGAGGGAACTCGTTGAGCACACTCTCAATGTTGATCCAAAGTTTAAACCGTTCAAGAAATTCCTTCATCATTTTAATGAAGAGAGGTGTAAAGCCATTGGTGAAGAAGTGGCCCGGCTCTTGGCGGTTGAGTTCATCGTTGAAGTTTTTCATCCTGAATGGTTGGCTAACCCGATACCAGTGCTTAAGAAAAATGGCACTTGGCGCATGTGTGTGGATTACACAGACCTTAATAAGGCATGTCCGGCTGGTCCTTTTGCTCTCCCTTCTATTGATCAGCTCATTGATTGATGCGGAGCATCCCATGATCATCCCCATGGACGCACCTACACCTCCAACGACATCACTTGGACCAATGACAAGAGCCCGAGCCAAGGCTATCGAAGATAAGGTGAACTCACTCCTCTCCGAACTTCCACTTTCTATGCATGAGACATGGCTACTACCTAAGTCCGAGACGTTGTGCATGATCAGGTACCAAGAGGACCCTCCCAAAGATGCACGTGAAGATGTACGAGTCCCCGGATGAAGAGACTCAACGGAAGGAGACAAGAACACCTCCCAGGCCCCGGACATCTGGCCCCTGGAGCGTCGTCCACTACAGCAGCAGCCAGCCGCCGAGCATCTACATGCCCCAAACATTCGGCCGCAGCCCGGACATCCGGCCCCGCCCAGAAATCCTGCCTCAAGCCCGGATATCTGGACACCCCTGAACCCTAGAGCAACATGGCCAGCTTGACCAGCCCGGACATCCGGCCTCCACAGCTCGGACATCCCGCCCTCCACGAACGCCCGGACATCCGGCCCAATGCCCAGACATCCTGCCTCCTTGTCTGCGCACAGTAAAGGGCCGAGGCCCGTGTACCCCTTCTACCCCCTAGACTATATATACTCCACCTCGTCCAACTTTCTAGGGTTAGCAAAGGATTAGCTCATATTTTGTGTGAGAGCTTTTCTCATCCACTTGGACACCTTCTCCTCGGAGATTCGTGCCTCCACCGGAGAAGATCCCCCAAGCGGATTCAAGACCCCTTTTAGGGAAGAACTCAAGACCTCCTCACGGAGAAGACCGACTACCCTTGTATCGTCCCTAGTTGATCGTGTACCGTGTGAACTCTTATGAATTCGAGGATCTAGCACATGTGTGACTTGTTCTTGTTAGTTTGAGTTTTCCTCTTGTGTTTCCCCTTGTGTTTTCCCTCGTTTCCTCCCCGTGTTCTTCGTGTTCATCGCGGGATCCGCTGCTTTCGTGAAAGATCGGCCGATTAGGGTTCCACCCTACATCATCTTGGTATCAAGAGCCACGTTGATCATGATTTCAGAGCCTCCCCATTGTGTTTTCTAGCCTAGTTTTGTTGATTTTGTCCCTAATTCGAAAATTCCCCACAAAAATAGCCCCAATTTTTTTGTGATTTGTTGGTGTGATGAAGTTTTGTTGGATTTGATCCGTGGATTTCGTGTGTTACAGGTAGATCTAGCTTTCCATCCACTTTCCCCCATTTTCCATCCACAAATTTCTCCGAATTTTGCCCGGATTTGACCTCCCCTCGCGACGATCTTCGAATCCATCCATGGATCCAGAGCCCGGACATCCGGCACCCCGGACATCCGGCCACGACCCCGGACGTCCGGCCCTTGGCAGCACCACTTCCTCTCCACCTCTCGTTTTCCGCCCATTTTTCGCCAAATTTTGTTCCGGTGCCCACATATACTTCCGCATACCCCCCACCATTTCCGCATACCACCACCATCGCTTACCACTTCCAACTCTGACAATTTTGGTCCAATTTTGCTTTGAGAGTTTGAGTTGCGGTACCGTCTCCTACTTGTGTTTCGGCTATTTAGGTACGGTTCGACATCAACATCACCGCCGCTCAGCTTCGCCACGGACGTGTCATCAACAACGACCACCTCGACTACATCTTGGTATTCGGTCCACCATTTTGACACCATACCGTAAGCAAGAACGGTAACCTCGTCTTGGTATCATGATACATCATTCTTGCCATTACATTGATAGCCATCATAGCCTTACTCCTTTGCATTGCTTACCCATCGAGACTAGCCATTGAGTATTGCCGGCAACGAGACTTGTGCACTTTAGTGATCATACTTACCATAGCATACATACATCATTGTTGCATATCTTGGTATCATCTCTTGTGTCACAAAGTTGTCATCGCATACACAATTGCTATCTTGGTTCGTCAAGCATTGCATGAGAAAAGAGCTCCAACATCAAGGAGCCAAAGAAGCTTTTAAGCAAAAAAGGAAAGATAAGCAAAGAGCTTTTAAGCATGCACCATAGCGTAATACAACATTAAGATTGGCATACTCGATCATCTTGGATCATATCATCGAAACACCTTGCATAGAACATATTTTGGATAGAAGTCGTTGCATTTTTGCTAAGTAGGTTGTGCACAAGTTCTTGTATCCGCCTATTGTGCAATCGTGCTAGCGTCTCTCTAGTGTTGTGCAACAAGAGCATTTTTGTGGATTCCACATTTTGGCTCATCCTTGGTTGCACAACCCCACTTATCGTTTTGCGTGTGTGTTTCCGTGTACCTTATATTCTTGGTCTACTTGTTACATTGCATCTTGCGAATCTTTTCCAACATTATTGAAGCTCATTTACAATTGCATCAAATTTTTGTGCCACCATCCTAACCAAGCTCCACCATAAGATTTTACTTGTGTAGTTGTGAGAAACCGACAAGAGCTAGTACTAATTGTGCTATTTCCTTGTCCTACATTGGAGTGATCATCGATCCACTTTCAACTTCGGTCAAGGTACATTTGGTATTCGTTATTCTCTTTCTACCACTCACATTTTTCTTGGAATGATGGATAGGCCAAGTACTTCTACCAACCCACTCTTCATTGAGCACGACGACAACATGAACTCCTACATCACCAAGAGCCACCTCTTTGGTGCACAACGTGCTTTGCATCAAGAGCAACAAGCAATGAGTGAACACATCGACAACCTCGCCACCGACTTGTGACTCTCCGAGCAACATACAAGGGACTACTTCGACCACAAGCTCAACGATCACAAGCAAGAGAATGACGCAAGGATGGACGATATTCGTGCTTTGTTGCTCAACCGCTCTTCTTCGACTTCGTCTTCATCATGAAGGACCCGCTCAAGTCGACACTCCGACTTCACCCTCTCTGGCTCAAGTACACCGACATCGAACACTCTACGCCGTTCCGTGCCACGCACAACGATCATCAAGCAAGCCTCAATCCCCTATGCGACACCGACTCTCAAGAGCGCCGACAATGTCAAACTCAAGAGGATTTTGCACTAGCACGAGAACGGCAACGACAACGCCAACATGAAGAGGAAGAGCGTGCGCATCTACATCAGGATGCACAAGATGCCGAGGCACAACGCCAAGAACATCAACTCCGTGAAGCTCAAGCACTTGCGGTGCAACAAGCCCTCCGAGATTCAAGTCGAGCCATAGCCGACGGAGGCCGAAAAGCTCGTGAACATGAATAAGCACTTCGCGAATAAATTAAAGAACGAAGATTTCAAGCTCGCGTGCATCGTCAAGTTCCTCAAGTTCCTCCTCGAGCTCGACAAGCTCCTCCACAAGCTCGCCAAGAACATCAAGTCATCAAGAGAATGATGGCAATAGAAATCCTCCACGACAGGAGAAACATGAGGTTGACAACCCTCCTCACCAAGAGCGACACGATCTTGACAATCATCAACAACATGGACGTCATCGTCCTCGACCCCAACTCAATGAAGAACAACGCTACGGCAAGCTCAAGTTCACCATACCCAAGTTCAACGGAAGCAACGATCCCGAAGAATACCTATCATGGGCATTGAAAGTTGACAAGATCTTCCATTTTCACAACTACGGCGAAGAGAAAAAGATCGCGATGGCATCACTTGAGTTCCAAGACTATGTCCTCATTTGGTGGGAACAAGTTATCGAGCGCCGAGAGGCAGGAGGTGAACCACCCATCACTACTTGGGCGCAAATGAAGGATTTCATGAGAGCACGCTTTGTGCCTACCTACTACAACTGCGACCTCTTCAAGAAACTCTAACTACTCAAGCAAGCAGCCAAGAGCTTTGAAGAGTACTACAAGGAGATGGAGATTGCCATGATATGAGCCAATGTCACGGAAGATGATGAGCAAACAATGGCACATTTCTAGAATGGACTTAACCATCCTATCAAGAAGACCGCGGACTTCCAACCATACTCGAACCTCATCGAGCTAATGCACCAAGCTACCAAAGCAGAACACCAAGTGCAAGATGATTTCAAGTATGCCAAGTTCTCATCCAAGTCATACGGCTTCTCTAACACCCAAGATTCAACGACTCCAACACCGTCTACCAAACCTTCTACAAGCAACGTCGACAAGTCGAGTTCCAAGAAAGCTTCGTCAACTCCAAGTCATCCTCCTACTACAAGAAACTTCAAGACGAGAGCTTCATCATCATCCACTCCAACCGATGAGAATGTCAAGACAAGTTCCTTCAAATGCTTCACATGCGGAGGCTGAGGCCACATGTCCTATGAGTGCACCAACAAGCGGACCATGATCCTCAATGACGACGGCACCTACGACTCGATGAGTGAAGGAGAAATTGACACTCCTGAGCAAGTTGCCATGCACCAGCAAGTGAACGATGAAGAGGAACAAGTCTTTTGCGATGAAGATTCAAGTCCCGCTCTTGTCGTCTCCAAGGTCTTGACTCTCCAACATCACCAAGAAGAAGACCAAAGATGCCACATTTTCCACACCAAGGCCGGCATCAATGGATGATCCGTCAAGGTCATCATTGATGGAGGGAGTTATCATAACCTCGCAAGTGAAGAACTTTGCTCCAAGCTCCAATTGCCCAAAACAAAGCACCCACATCCATACAAAGTGCAATGGCTTAGCGACTTCGGCACTATCCAAGTCGAGTATCGAGTACAAGTCTCCTTCAAAATTGGCGCTGTCGGATTTCGGGTTCCGGCAGACCCTTGAGGTTTGAACACTGGGGTGCAACGGAGATTTCGCTTCCTACCTAACTACACCCCTCCACCTCGCTAAGATCTAAGCTATGGAAAGAACAACACAAGAGACACAGGGTTTATACTGGTTCGGGCCACCGTTGTGGTGTAATACCCTACTCCAGTTTGTGGCGTGGTGGATTGCCTCTTGGGCTGATGATGATGAATGATACAAGGAAGAACAGCCTCGTGAGGGTCTATTCTTGGCTGGGGCGATGAACTGCTGGGAGGAGTTCAGCCACCCTTCTCTCTCTCTCTGATTGTCTTTCTCCGATTCAACCTCCTATCAAACCTCTCCTCTTAACCCCTCCGAACCCCTCTCTTCTATGGGTGGCTGGTCCTATTTATAGAGGCCCTGGTCCTCTTCCAAAATATCGAGCGGGAAGGGAGCCAACAATGGCGGGCTAATTTGAAGGGGGACAGCTAGTACTCGCTACCCTGACAAAAGTAGTCTTCGCCCGCACAAAGCTCTGGTGGTGACGCCGTCCTGGGCTCCATGATGACCTCCGTCTTGCAGTCTTCCTGGTCCTGGTCTCGTTGCACCGAAATGGCAACCTTTGCCTGATGCCTCGGTACTCCGCGGCTGCGCTTGCCCCCTTTGCACCAAAGAGGAAAGGAGGACACTACGCGGGCTGGCACCCGCCTGGCGCCCTTGGTCGTCATGGCTTGCGTCACGGGCACCTCGTGAGGTACCCCTCCTTGATCTCTTCGCCTCCTCGCGAGCCAGCCTAATGAGGCCGTGCCTGAGGAAGCTCCGTGTCATCCGCCCCGCGAGGCTTGGCCCCTCGCGAGGGTCTTGGGTCTGTGTTGATGAAGATGGGCCGTGCTGGGCCCCCCTTGAGTCACGCCGCAGGCCGCAGGCAGGCAAGTCTGGGGACCCCCGTTCCCAGAACGCCGACAGTAGCCCCCGGGCCCAAGGCGCGCCCGGACTTGGCCGTGCAGGGAGGCGGAAGGGCAAGAGCGAAGTGCCGCGGGCCCTAACAGCCTGCGGCCTTGGGTGCCGCGTGGCGGTTGACTGGACGTGGGTGCCTCAGCAACTGCGCAAGTTGATAAGGGAGCGTCATCTGCCCAGGCTTCGCCTTTTGCTTTCTCCGGTTGCTGCTCAGATCCCCTTTCTTACGCCTCTCCTTCCTCCCTCCAAAATCTCCAGGTCTACTCCGACCGCGTGACCTAGGAAGCCATGGCGCCTCGTCAGTCCCCGGCCGGAGCTTGGTACTCGTCTGCCCTGGGCTCGCCAAACGTGTCGGAGGCGAGCCTTGCCCGGTTGCGCCGGATGGCGGCGGCGCAGGGCATCAATGGGGCGAAGGCGCTCAAGGCCGGCTCCGCCACCCCGGAAGGCCAAGGGAGCACCTTCTATCCGTTCTTCGTAAGTGCCATTGTCGCCGGCCTGGTGCCTCCCTTCTCTGAGTTCTTCTTCTCTGTCCTCCGCCATTACAAGCTACAGGCTCTGCATCTCCACCCCAACTCCGTCCTTCTCCTGGCAATCTTCGCCTATTACTGTGAGGCTCACGTAGGGGGGCAGCCCTCAGTGGCCTTGCTGCGCCACTACCTCTACCTCCGGACCTCTCGCGGTCCTGCTTCCGCGTGCGCGAGCTTCATCGCGTACGGTGGTGCCGTTGCCATCTCGAACCCCGAGAAAAGGATTGAGGGCTTCAGGAGCAAGTGGGTCTTGGTGGATGCTGGGTGCATCCACCCTCGGCTGATCTTGCCCACGGAGCAGCCCACGAGCTCCAGCGATTGGGGTCGAGCTGAGCTCGCGGACCCCCGCGCGAAGCTGGTGCTGGAGAAGATGGACGCAGATCTGAGGCCAGCCAACATGGCGGCGGCGAAGCTGACTGGCGCGTCGCTGCTAAGGGAATTCCTGGAGCACCAGCTAGCTCCGCTTCGGCGGTACTCACTTCCAATGTGGAGGCCCCATCCGAGCCCCGCGGCCTGGGCCGATGGAGATCTGGCTGCGGTCCTCCAATCTCTGGTCAGGGGCGATGTGGCAAGGTTGGAGGGCGCTCCTACGCCCTTGTTCCTCCACGACGACTGGGAGCAGGTAGTGGAGTCCATGCCCGTCTTCAACGGGGATGGGCCCGTGCCCATGGAAACTCCCGAGGAACCGGTGGACGTGCCCTCCGACGATTCCAGCGAAGAGGAGGAAGGAGGAGAGCGGGAAAGAGGGCCTGACTCCGAGGCGACTGACGGAGAGTCGAGGGCTCCCCTCTCCCGGCGCAGGTCCCGCGTTCTCCGCCTCCCTCCGAGCGATGACGACGAGGATGACGACGAGGATGACGGCGAGCAGGACGGCGGGAGCTTGCCCCCGATCCCGAAGAAGGACAGGACCAGGCTGATCTCCCGCGGGTCTACCCTGGCCCCAAGGCGGGCCGCAGACGCACCTTCCGCTTCCAAGCTTCCCGAGGTTGACCCTTCCAGCCGGCTTTCAGGCTTCAAATTTGGCCGGAGGCCGCTCGAGCTCACTGGCGACGACCCGTAAGCGTTTGATCCTTGTCTTTATTTCTTGTCCTGCTTGAGGCTTGACGTCCCCATCTCTTGGATAGGCTGGTGCCCGCAGCAAAGAAGCCGAATGGAGCTCCTGAGGTTTCACCCATGGCAGCGCCTCTGCTCGCGAAGGAGGGTGACCGCGACGCACGGGCTTCTCCTGCCCGGTCGTCCTCGCGAGGCCAGGCTGAGCCGGCTGGGGCGAGCTCAACCCCCACGGCCCATGTGACTCCCGAGGTGTCCTTGCCCGCCGCTGCCACTTCAGCCGTTGGGGCGCAGCAGACTCCGCCTCAGGACGCTGTGGCCGCGCTGCCGCCTTCTCCTCCTACTCCACCGGCTACTGTCTCTCTGACTCCTTCTGCCGTTCTGGACCATGCTGCTGCTGAGCTGGACCAACTGCGGCAGGACCTTCTTGGCGCCGACCCTCGCTTGGTGGCCGGGCGCTTGGAGCTAGCTTCAGGATGGGTTCGCTCCGACGTTTCGACTCGGGCGGCGCTGGTCCAGGCCTCGACGGCTTGCGATGAGGAGAAACAGGTCGTTCTTGAGGCGAATGCTGCTTGTGACGCAACCCTGGGGGAGGCGGTCGACGCCCGTGGTCGCTGCAAGGCGCTGGAGGACGAGCTGCAAGGCCTGCGGGACCAGCTCGAGAAAGAGGCCCGCCTTCGCCAAGAGCAGGAAGAAGGCGTGAAGGCTCGCGAGGCGGCCGTCAAGGAGAGGGAGGCCGAGCTCAGGAAGCGCCGCGACCGCCTAGGCGCGCTGGAGCAGGAGTTGGGGGCGAGGAAGGCCGAGCTGGACGACAAGGCCCTGGTTCTTGCTGAGGACCGCGTGGCCTTCACGGAGATGGAGGCGAAGGCTCGCTCCTCGCTGAGGACGCTTTACGACAGCGGCCTGGAGAGCCCGCTGGCTGGTGCCGAGGACGGCCCCGCCAAGCTGCTTCCCTTCCTGGTTCGTGCTCTCGAAGATGTCGCCCTTGGCCTTGGCCCCATGGCTAAGGCCGAGGCTCGTGTCCTGTCTTCTGCAGCACTGACACGGGTCCTCACCCACATCTACCTTCGCGATCCCGGCGGCTCCTGTCCTGCCTTTAATTCCTGCACATGTATCATGCCTCGGGGAGGCGTTTAAACTTGCGTTTGGCATTGAGATAACAGTGTGGACTGTAATATTTGCTTTTGAATTCCTCGAAATTTGCGCTTTTCCTTCCTACTTGCTTATGTTCTACGCCGGCAGAGCCTGGCCCCACGCGTACCTCACCCAGCGTTAGTCCCGACCGGAAACCAGGACGGGGCCAAGGAGTGAGGGGCTACGTGACAAGTTAGGCTCCCGAGTCGCGATGCTCAGGAGTCCCCCTTGGCGCACGAACAACAAGTAGGGAGGTGTGAAGTGGGTGGATCTACCGTTCTACGTCTGCAGAGCCCAGCTGCGCGCATACCTCACCCAGCGTTAGTCCCGACCGGAAACCAGGACGGGGCCAAGGAGTGAGGGGCTACGTGACCAGTTAGGCTCCTGAGTCGCGATGCTCAGGAGTCCCCTTGACCCTCAAACGGCCTTCGTACCTTGGCTCCGCTCGGGGAGAGATGCGCGACGAACCAGGCCCCCGGGGGGGGCCCGGCTGGGCGGCGTGCATCTGGGCGTGACCCTGGCGCAGCCCCCGTGCCCAGCCCCCTCGCGCGGCACCCCCGAGGGGAGGCATTGCGATGAGGCTAGACACTGAGCTCTGGGCTCCCTGAGGTTGATGTGGCCCGGGGGCCACCCTCAGTTGTTTATCACCAGCGTGGAGCATAACGCTTCCGTATGTGTACGGGCATAGCCGCTCCTCGGCAGTGTCGTCAGCCAGCGCGGAGCATGGTGCTTCCACTGGTACGTGGGAGGGGGCCCCCCTCCGGGAGGAGCCCCCGGGGCATGTACAGCCCCGCCCTGACACGTGGCTGGCACGGTAGGGCCTAGCGAGGTGTATCTGGGCACCCGTGAGCCAGCGCGGGACTCATGAGGCCCTACCTCTAGGCGGGTTGCGTCTGGCACTGGGCCTTATCTTGTGATGTGTCCCTGCAAATTCGGTTAGATGTCGGCACTCTACGTCCTCAGGTCCCGGCCCTCGAGCTGGTCTCAGCCATCGCTGGTATGCCAGGTCGCGATGCCGTGGACAAGGCTAGAGGGTGAGGGATGGAGAGCCAGTAAGAGCCCTGAGTCACGATGCTCAGGTACCCCCCCCCTTTAACGTGCAAGTGGTCGGCATGGAGAAGAAGAGGTGCCGTGGAACAGCATCAAATAATCTAACATGGTGGGTATAACGCATAACCGGGAATAAACGCAAATGGGATACAAGCCGTTGGGTCTGGCCCGAGCGACTTGGGGATCATGCAGCCCGAGCGGCACCCCCAATAAGGTAAGCTAACAACATGAAATAAAAGGGGTACATGCCGCAAGGATGGACCCATGCGGCCTGGGAATAATGCAGCCCTGGGGGGGCGCTCCCAGCTGGAAGTGAAACTTGAAAGATGTCACCTGATGACGTTGAGGACGAAGGGGTGTTGGTGTAGCAGACTCGGTGGGCTGCGGAAGCCAATCCTCATGAGCCCCCAGGCCCGGGGGCCTCGGGAGGCTTCGGAGGTGCTGGCGGCTCCCCGCGGACCATCTCCATCTCCGCCAGGGCTGCGGAACGCCTGGCCTCTTGTGCCTCCATGATGCACCTCATGAGGCGCTGGTACGTGGCAGCCGCGTTCGACAAGCCGTAAGGCATGCGAATGTAGCTGTGGGGTGGACCTCTACAGCGCCCCACTCGTGAGGGCCAGAGGCGCTCCAGAGAGGCGACTCGGTTGAGCCCTGGTATGTCGATGCAGACGTGCAGCCCACCATCCTCGCCTGGATGGGGAGCCACTGCTGGTAGACGGCGGCCGCCTTTCATGACTCTTGACTCCTGTAGCTCCTGAATGGCCTTGCTGACGAGCTCCTGAGGGTCTGGCTCTCCTTGCCTTACTCCTTCTTGAGGGAAACATGCTTCGAAACACGCCTCCATCTGGTGCCCAAGCGCCTCCCTCGTGACCCTAGCCAGGTCGGTGGCCCTCCAGGGGAGAGCCCCCGAGCCCTGCCTGAGGAGGGCGCCGGGCGCGCTTTCCTATGCGATGGAAGGAGGTTCCCCCTGGGCAGGCACGGGCCCAGAGGGGCCTGCCTCCTGAGGAGCCGGGCCGGACGATGTCTTCTTCTTCTTGCGGGTGGTCTCGGGAAGCCTCCTGCTTCCGCGATCCGGGTCTTCTAGTGATGCGGCCTGAAAGGCTCGTTCCAGGGAACACACCGCATCCTTCTATTCACAGGGCACCGTGATGACTCCGCCACTTCTTGGCATCTTGAGGACGTTGTAGCCGTGGTGAGTTACGACCATGAACTTGGCCAGCGCTGGGTACCCGAGGATGGCATTGTACGGCAGGTGAATGTGAGCGACGTCGAAGTCGATGAGCTCAGTGCGGTAGTTGTCGCGTGCCCCGAAGGTGACAGGGAGGCGGACCTGCCCAATCGGGACCGTGGAGCCGTCGGTGACTCCAAAGAAAGGCTTGGTTGGCTGAAGCTGGCTGCAGGGCACTTGGAGATTGTTGAATATTTCCACGGACAGGACATTGAGCCCTGCCCCGCCATCGATGAGGGTCCTGGTGACCACCATGTTGCTGATGATTGGGGAATAGAGCATCGGGAGGACTCCGGCTGTAGCCGCACACTTGAGCTGATCTGCCGAGCTGAACATGATGGCGCACGCCGACCACCTGAGAGGGCGCGTGGCTTCGAGCTTGGGGAGGACTGCATTCACTTCGTGGGCGAACTGCTTGAAGATGCGTTGAGAGGCTGGGGCTTGAGCCCCGCCCAGGATGCAGGCGATCGCGCGTGGCTCCTGGAAGCCCCCAGCCTCCTCGTCCCGGTGGCGGTCCTCGTTTCTCCTTGGTTGCGGCGGCAGCGGAGGGAGGCCTGTGTTGCCTTGCGGGCGATCCTCGCGAGGCTGACCCCTCCAGTCTCCCTCGCGAGGCGGGTCTTGCCAGCGATCCTCGTGAGCTTGATCGCGCCACCCTTGGCGCGGGCCACGGTCTTCCCAGCGTCCTGCGTTCCTTCCTCCTCCTCGACCGTAGCCCCGGTCACCGCGGTCGGGGCAACGGCCGATCCTTCCTTCTCGCACGGCTTGGAGCTCTTGACATTCGTTTGTGTTGTGGGTGTGGAGGTCGTGGTACACGCAGTACCGGCTGCCCTTGGAAGGCTCGGACTGATCTCTGCCCCGCTTGGTGTCTGGTTCTACCGCGAGCACGGCAGCCCCCTTGCGCTTCACATCCTTGGCCTTGGGCATCTTCTCTTCCGGGTCCGCGGCAGGCAGCTCGAGGAGGGAGAGGCGCCCTTCCTCAGCCCTGGCGCACTTGGTTGCCAAGTTGAACAGCTCCAATGAAGTGCACAGGTCTTCATGCATCGCCAGCTCCTCCTTCATCTTGACATCGCGCACGCCGTCGGAGAAGGCTGAGATGATGGCCTCTTCAGTCACCCTGGGAATCTTGAGGCGTGCGTTGTTGAAGCGCTGGATGTACTTCTGCAGGGTCTCCCCGGGTTGTTTCTTGATGTGGCGCATGTCGCTCACAGCGGGTGGCCAGTCGCGAGTACCTTGGAAGTTGGCGATGAAGCGGGTGCGCATCTCGTCCCAGGAGGAGATCATGCCTGGAGGCAGGTTCAGGAGCCAGGTGCGGGCCCCGTCCTTGAGCGCCATGGGAAACCAGTTCGCCATGACCTTCTCGTCTCCATTGGCAGCTTCGATGCCCAGCTCGTAGAGCTGGAGGAACTCCGCAGGGTCAGCCATGCCGTCGTAGCGAGGAGGCAGGTCTGGCTTGAACTTGCCGGGCCACGCGACACTGCGTAGCTCGGCGGTGAAGGCACGGCAGCCTGCTGTGGCCACGGGAGGCCTTGGGTGACGGAGAGCTTAGTCTTGCATGTCCCCACGCGCTGCAGCTGGGTCTTGACGTGCGAGAGTAGGAGCATGGTCGCGACGTGCTGGAGCAGGGAGCGCCCGGGCAGCTACTTGCGGGCGAGGGACTTCCTGGTAGCTCTGCTCTTGCTGCGCTAGCACCTGACGGAGCAGGTTCCGCCCAGGGGCCACGCGCCTTGGAGCCATGGCGCCTTCTTGAGGAGGAGGCGGCCGGGGCGCCGCCGGAGCTTCGTCGCCCCCGCGGGGCGGGGTGCGGTGCAGCGGAATGGACGGCGCAGGAGAGCCCCCTGCGGCGCGGATGAGCTCGGCGACGCGGTCGAGCCATTCTTCATAGACGTCGTCATCCGGGCGGTAGCGCAGGAGCTCGTTCGCCACGATGAGCGCAGCTCGAGCCTCCATGGGTGCGCGGAGTGCGCGGGACAAAGAACCAGCCAGGGGGAGCGAGGGAGTTGCGGTGCGGCCGTCTTGCCGGACCGACGGATGCTGAGACGATGCTTGCTGCTCGTCCCCCGCCGGGCCGGTGGCGGCGTTGAGGGAATGTGACGGGGAACGATGAGGACGCCCGCCGACAGGAGCCGTCTGGGCGACGCGGGAAGCGAGAGTGGCCCGACGCTCAGCGCGGGCCCGACGAGCGTCAGACATGGGTGATGGTCGGAGGAGAACGGGGTGGTGGAAGACGAATTCCGGCGCACCCCTACCTGGCACGCCAAATGTCGGATTTCGGGTTCTGGCAGACCCTTGAGGTTCGAACACTGGGGTGCGCGCGGAGATTTCGCTTCCGACCTACCTGCACCCCTGTGCCTCGCTAAGATCTAAGCTATGGAAAGAACAAGACAAGAGACACAGGGTTTATACTGGTTCGGGCCACCGTTGTGGTGTAATACCCTACTCCAGTTTGTGGCGTGGTGGATTGCCTCTTGGGCTGATGATGATGAATGATACAAGGAAGAACAGCCTCGTGAGGGTCTGTTCTTAGCTGGGGCGATGAACTGCTGGGAGGAGTTCAGCCACCCTTCTCTCTCTCTGATTGTCTTTCTCCGATTCAACCTCCTATCGAACCTCTCCTCTTAACCCCTCCGAACCCCTCTCTTTTGTGGGTGGCTGGTCCTATTTATAGAGGCCCTGGCCCTCTTCCCAAATATCGAGCGGGAAGGGAGCCAACAATGGCGGGCTAATTTGAAGGGGGACAGCTAGTACTCGCTACCCTGACAAAAGTAGTCTTCACCTGCACAAAGCTCTGGTGGTAACGCCGTCCTGGGCTCCACGATGACCTCCGTCTTGCAGTCTTCCTGGTCCTAGTCTCATTGCACCGAAATGGCAACCTTTTCCTGATGCCTCGGTACTCCACGGTTGCGCTTGCCTCCTTTGCACCAAAGAGGAAAGGAGGACACTGCGCGGGCTGGCACCCGCCTGGCGCCCTTGGTCATCATGGCTTGCGTCACGGGCACCTCATGAGGTACCCCGCCTTGATCTCTCTGCCTCCTCGCGAGCCAGCCTGATGAGGTCGTGCCTGAGGAAGCTCCGTGTCGTCCGCCCCGCGAGGCTTGGCCCCTCGCAAGGTCCTTGGGTCTGTGTTGATGAAGATGGGCCGTGCTGGGCCCCCCCTTGAGCCACGCCGCAGGCAGGCAAGTCTGGGGACCCCCGTTCCCAGAACGCCGGCAGGCACCTATGAAGACACCTTGGAGTGCGACGTCGTTCCAATGACCATTTGCCACTTTCTCCTTGGAAGCCCATGGCAATTTAATAGAGGAGTCATCCTCAGCGGCCGATCGAACCACTACATCTTTGAGATGAAGGGCAAGTAGTACACCCTACGTCCAATGTCGCCAAGCCAAGTGATCGCCGACAAGCAAGCCACCCATCATGGAGATCATAGTGAGAGAGCGAGCCATCAAAAAGAGAGTGAGCGCCAGAAGCCCAAATCGAAGACCTCCACGATGAGCGAAAAGAAAAACTTAGTCCTATTTCCCACCAAAAGTGAGATAAGAGGAGTGTGAGAACCCATCTAGTGTCCTACACTACGTCCTTGTGTGCGAGGACAATGCACCACAAACTAACACTTCTCTTTTGCAGGAATTTCACGATGTTTTACCCGACCAGCTACCTCCGGGACTACCTCCACTACGAGTCATTGAGCACCGCATCGACCTCATCCCCGGAGCACCACTTCCGAACAAAGCTCCTTACCGCGTCAACCCCGAAGAAACCAAAGAAATACAAAGGCAAGTAAAGCATCTCATAGACCATGGACATGTGCGTGAAAGTTTGAGCCCTTGTGACATCCCGGTCATTCTTGTACCAAAATGAGACGGTAGCTTTCGCATGTGCTCCGATTATAGACCTATCAATGCTATCTCCATTCGTCATAGGTATCCCATTCCACGCCTTGATGATATGCTTGATGAACTTAGCGGTGCCACTATCTTTTCAAAAATTGATCTTAAGAGTGGTTACTATCAAATACGCATACAAGAGGGTGGTGAATGGAAAACCGCTTTCAAAACCAAGTTTGGCTTGTATGAGTGGTTAGTCATGCCTATGGGTCTCTCGAAAGCACCGGGTACTTTTATGCGTCTTATGAATCATGTCTTTCGCCCTTACATTGGTGTTTTTGTTGTGGTCTACTTCGATGATATCCTTGTTTTTAGCAAGTCTCTCAAACAGCATGTCACCATGTCCGAACCGTTTTGCAAACTCTTCGAAAACAACATCTCTATGCTAATATGGAGAAATGCCTTTTTGGCGTTGACAAGCTCATTTTCTTGGGTTTTGTTGTTTCTTCTAAGGGTGTTCATGTTGATGAGTCCAAGGTCAACTCTATTAAGACTTGGCCACAACCAACCAATTTGCAACAAGTGCGTAGCTTTCTTGGCCTTGCGGGTTTCTATCGTTGTTTTGTGAAAGATTTTAGCACCATTGCTTCGCCTTTGCATGCTTTGAGCAAAGAAGAATGCGCCTTTTGTTTGGGGATCATCCCAAGATACCGCTTTCAATTAGCTTAAGAATTTTCTTACTCATGCTCCCGTGCTTGCTTTACCCAACTTTGACAAACCTTTTGAGATTCATTGTGATGCTAGTGGTAATGGCATAGGAGGTGTGTTAATGCAAGAGAAGCGCCCCATACCTTACTTTAGTGAGAAACTCTCTGACGCGCAACTCAATTACCCCATATATGATAAAGATCTATATGCTTTAGTCCACGTTTTGCATGAATGGGAACACTATCTTCGCCCTCATGAGTTCATCATTCATACCGATCATGAAACGCTCAAGTATCTTAAGGTCCAAACCAAGTTGAACAAGCGTCATGCTAAATGGAGTGAATTTATTGAGTCTTTTCCTTATGTCATCTAGTACATTAAAGGTAAACAAAACATTGTGGCGGATTCCCTTTCCCACATATGCATGCTTGTTACTCAACTTGAGTTGAATGTTATTGGCTCTGAGCACATAAAAGACTTGTGTGAGCATGATCCCACTTCTGCTACTACTTATGGAAAATGTTTGACGCATACATCTTGGGAACACTATTATATCAAAGATGGATATCTTATGAGAGCTAACAAGATTTGCATCCCCGAGTCTTCTCTTCGTTCGTTGCTTTTGCAGGAATCTCATGGAGGAGGCTTAATGGGACATTTTGGATGCGACAAGACTTTCGCCACGCTCTCGAAGAACTACTTTTGCCCCAAGATGTTTCGCGACATCAACCGCTTCACCAACCGATGCTCTACATGTCGCAAAGCTAAGTCTAAAGCTCAATCCCATGGCCTTTACATACCTCTACCAATTTCATATCAACCATGGGAAGATATTAGCATGGATTTTGTACTTGGATTGCCTAGGACATCCAATGGAAAGGATTCGGTATTTGTCGTTGTGGACCGTTTCTCCAAGATGGCACATTTCATTCCTTGCAACAAGATAGACGGTGCTTCACATATTGCAAACATCTTTTGTAGTGAAATATTGCGTCTACATGGAGTGCCAAAGACTATCGTCTCAGACCGCGACGTCAAGTTCCTTAGCTACTTTTGGAAGACCCTATGCGCCAAGCTCGGAATCAAGCTACTCTTCTCCACGGCGTATCATCCACAAACTGACGGCCAAACAGAAGTTACCAACCGCACACTCTCCGCTCTACTTCGAGTCCTCATGAAGAAGAACATCAAGGAGTGGGAGGAGTGTCTACCTATCACCAAGTTCAGCTACAACCGCGCAAGACACTCAACAACCGGCAAGTCCCCCTTTGAGGTCGTCTGCGGATTCAACCCGTTGTCCCCATTGGACATTCTCCCTCTACCACTCCAAGAGCGCATCAATTTGGACGCAAGTGCACGTGTGACTCATCTCAAGAAGGTGCATGAGGATACAAGACATACTATCAAGCGCCAAGTACAACGACTTGCGACCAAGCTCAATATCAACAAGCACCCCATGGTCTTCAACATTGGTGATCTCATGTGGCTACACCTTCGCAAGGACCGCTTCCCCCAAGAATGCAAGTCCAAACTTCGGCCACGAGCGGATGGACCCTTCAAGGTGCTTGCACGCTACAACAACAATGCTTACAAGATCGACATCCCACGTGACAAGTACTCCGTGAGCGACATCTTCAACATCAAAGATCTCTCGCCCTACCATGGTGATGAGAGGATTTCGATCCGAGGACGGATCTTCCCTAAGGGAGGGGAGATGATGCGGATCATCCCATGATCATCCCCATGGATGCACCTACAACTCCAACGACACCACTTGGACCAATGTCAAGAGCCCGAGCCAAGGCTATCGAAGATAAGGTGAACTCATTCCTCTCCGAACTTCCACTTTCTATGCATGAGACATGGCTACTACCTAAGTTCGAGATGTTGTGCATGATCAGGTACCAAGAGGACCCTCCCGAAGATGCACGTGAAGATGTACAAGCCCCCAAGTCCACGGATGAAGAGATTCGGTGGAAGGAGACAAGAACACCTCCCAGGCCCCAGACACCCGGCCATGACCCCGGACATCCGACCCCTGGAGCGTTATCCACTACAGCAGCAGCCGGCCGCCGAGCATCTACAGGCCCCGGACATCAGGTCCTTCCTGGAAATCCGGCCTCAAGCCCGGATATCCGGACAACCTCGAATCCAAGAGCAACATGGCCAGCTTCACCAGCCCGGACATCCGGCCTCCACAGCCCAGACATTCGGCCCTCCGCGAACGCCCGGACATCCGGCCTGATGCCCGGATGTCTAGCCTCCCTGTCTGCGCATAGTAAAGGGCCGAGGCCTGTGTACCCCTTCTACCCCCTAGACTATGTATACTCCACCTCTTCCAACTTTCTAGTGTTAGCAAAGGATTAGCTCATATTTTGTGTGAGAGCTTTGCTCATCCACTTGGACACCTTCTCCTCGGAGATTCAGCCTCCACCGGAGAAGATCCCCCAAGCGAATTCAAGACCCCTTTTAGGGAAGAACTCAAGACCTCCTCATGGAGAAGACCGGCTACCCTTGTATCGTCCCTAGTTGATCGTGTACCGTGTGAACTCTTATGTATCCGAGGATCTAGCACATGTGTGACTTATTCTTGTTAGTTTGAGTGTTCCTCTTGTGTTTCCCCTTGTGTTTTCCCTCGTTTCCCTCCTCGTGTTCTTCATGTTCATCGCGGGATCCGCTCCTTTCATGAAAGATCGGACGATTAGGGTTCCACCCTACATCATTGACGCTACGGCGGGTTGTGCTAGTTTTGCTGTAGTCTTCCAAGCTCTCGTTCAGCAGAGACTTGGTCATATCGTTGATGTCATAATCAGTTAGCTGAATCTGGCAGTGGCATTGAGGGTCTTTTAAATCACCTGTGTACTCGCACATCAAACCGGGGTGACGGCTTAAGGGCAAAACTCTCTAGGCGACCCAACATCGAACCAGATTGATCCCGGTCAGGCCATTGGCCATTAAAGCTATAATCTTAAAAAATATGGGCATATATTTGGCCCATTTGGCTGTGCTGATCTGGTCGGGGAGGGGATGCCTGTTGCTGAGCCGTCTCTCACGATAACCCGACAGAGGATTTTCCCCTTCTGGAGAGGTGTCTTGACACTAAAACCATGTTTGGTTCCAGTCCTTGGGGTGACTGGACAGTTTGGTGGCTGGGAAGGTGGTGTATTTCCGCCTCTGAATTGAGATGCCGCCTAATTCTAGGTTGGGCCCGTCCATAAATTCAGTTTGGCGGTTTAATTAGTAGAACTCTCTGAACAACCCTACAGTGGGTTCCTGCTGAAGGTATACTTCACAAAACACTTGAAAATTGCAGATGTTTGTGAAAGAATTGGGTCCAATGTCTTGAGGATGGAGTTGGAAGAAGTGCAGTACGTCATGGAAATTTTTTGAACCGGGCAGAGTGAAACCTAGAGCCATGTGATCAGCGAAGACGACAACTTCGCCCTCTTTGGGTTCAGGGATGGATTCTTTTCCTGGGGCTCTCCAATGAATGACATTCTTTGTCGCTAAAATGCATACTTGGACATGTTCATCCAACGTTTGCTGGTAACCCGGGAAGCGACCCAGTTACAGGAGGTGATGGTCCTGGTCATTTTTTGAGGAGGAAAGTCTAAAAATAAAAGATTACCAGTTTAAAATTATGTTGTGAAGCCGACCATTGATTCAAAAGTAAGTGATATAAAGAGCCAACATGTTAAGCTGGAAGATAACACTGAGGTATGCAGATACATATATTGGCGGCTTAAAAGGGGACTAATGGTACATGGCGGGTTACGGTTTATCAGTTAAGCCGCCCAAATAGTTTCCATATTTTCATATCTATAAGTGAGGATTTGCTAAGTGACGGGCAAACATATTCTGCAGATTGGTGCTATAATTTTGGATCTACAGTGGTGTGGAAAATAAAATAAATTCTAGACCTAAAGCGAAGGAAGTGGAAGAACTTGGGGGTTCAGATGAATCTTATGTAGAAAAAACATCTACTGCGACTGGAAAAAAGATGCTAAAAATACTACCGTGCATCCTTAGCGTCATATCCAGATTCAACTACATGACATAGGGAAGAACAAAGAAGAACTGAGAAGAGCTTCGATGAACCGGGGCAAACCCTAATGAAGATATGCTACGAGAAAGGAGGAGTACTTACTAGTGCTGCTGTATAGTGGAGGTGCGCCGCAGTGCTCTGGTTCGTTCAGGTTGATGCAGTGGTCGGACTTGAGGCAGTTGACGTGGTCGACGGTGGCAGAGCTCGGGCGCGCGTGGGCGTTGCGAGGAGGAAGATGAAGACAAGGAGGCAAGGAAAAAATGAAAAGGACCCCTATCCCTATTTATAAGGAGCTGGATGAAAGGCATGCACAGGAATTGAGGAGGCCGAAAAGTGGTTATGTGGCTGCACGGATGCCTCGAATTTCAGGAATTCCACTAAAATCAAAGATATGCTGAGATGCTCTGGACCTCGTGCAAAGTTAATGCGAGATGACGTCATGGCGGGTTAACACAATTTTGTGAGCTGACATCATGGCGGGTTATAAAAATTTCATAAAGATTGACGATGGAGGATTCTGTTAAAGTCAAGCATGGAATATTGGTAGGGCATCCCCAAGCTTAGGCTCTTGGTATCCTTGAATATTACCTTGGGGTGCCTTGGGCATCCCCAAGCTTTTGCTCTTGCCACTCCTTATTCCATAGTCCATCAAATCCTTACCCACAACTTGAAAACTTCCCAACACAAAAACTCAATAGAAAATCTCGTAAGCTCCGTTAGTATAAGAAAATAAATCACCACTTTTGGTACTGTTGTGAACACATTCTTTATTTCTATTGGTGTAATATCTACTGTATTCCAACTTTTCCATGGTTCATACCCCTCGATACTAGCCATAAATTCATCAAAATAAGCAAACAACACATAGAAAATAGAATCTGTCAAAAACAGAACAGTCTATAGCAACCTGGATATTTCGTATATTTCTTTAACACCAAAAATTCTGAAAAATTAGGAAGACCTAATAAATTTGTTTACTAATCTTCTGAAGAAAGAATCAGTATTTTATCGCGCTTCTGCTAAAAACGAAAATTAATTTCCTGAGTGCAAAAGTTTCTATTTTTCAGCAAGACCAGATCAACTATCACCGTAAGCTATCCCAAAGGTCTTACTTGGCACAAAAACTAATTAAATCACAAAACCACATCTAACTAGAGGCTATGTCGGTGGGAACGACACCTATGGGATCACAAGAATCCCTACTGTCGTTGGCAGGGCGCGGGGTCGTGAGAAGAGCGGATCTAACAGGTAGCACACGGTTCGTTTATCCAGGTTCGGGCCGCGAGGATGCGTAAAACCCTACTCCTGCTTTGGTGGATTGTATATCTGTGTTCTTGAGCTAGCTATGGGGCGTGAGGAGCTCCAAAAAGTCGAATCCTTCCTCTGGTCACCTCGGGCCTCCTTTTATAGAAAAAGGGGTTGCCATAGTGGCACACAGGAGGTGCAAAGGGTACAGTGATGCGAGGTTATCCCTCGCATTACATGACATGGCGCATTTAATGCGTCTTTCTTAGGGTCCTTGCTTTATCGGGGACGGGGGAGAAACCTGTCTCGTCCATCGCCGCTCCTTCTTGTGTCGACACGCGCCCTGGCCAGCGACGCCTGCAATGCCACGTAGGTAGGCAGGCAGCTGAGGTGGTGCAGTGGTGGGTCTTCACGAAGATCTGCATGCCACCACGCAGGTGCCTGCCCAGCTGGTTGGGTCGGCAGCTGCATGCATGCGGTCGTGGAGGTTTAGTCGGCGTGGGCCTGATGGTGGCCCCACGGGTGTCCTTGGGAAGGGCCTTGCCGGGGCCCCGGCAAGGGTCTTGCCGAGGCGCCTGCTGTCATCCCCGACAAGGCGCTTGCTGGGGGCCTTGTGGTCTTCCTCGGCTGGGATCCTGCCAAGGGTTGTCATCTCCTTAGTGCGTATCTGATCTTGAATGTCTTTACAAAGATCTGCATGCCGTCACGGGGATGTCTCCCAAATCCTTGCCCTTTGGGGGCAGTGGACTCAAGGGTGATTCGCTCTGTAGGCGCGGGACGAGTCGCCACGGCAAGGGTCTTGCCGGGGCTGCTAGAACTGTCTCCCGGCAAGGATCTTGCCGGGGGGTCTGCTTCGTCCCCTTTGCTCTTCGTGGTCTTGGCCTTGGCGTCGTAGTTCTCTTGAGCTTCGGTCCTACCCTGGCTCACCTCCCTTGCCTTGCTTGTTGTGGTGGTGCCCGTGGCTCAGACTGCCCGTGCACAGTTATAGGGGTACAAAAAGTGTACCCCTCTTTTTGTACACCGACAGGAGCCCCCGGGCCTGGTCCACACATAAGCGCAATGCATTGTTGGGCTAGGCCCAGAAACGGTGTGCGGGCAGGCGGGGCGGTTTTTAGCGCGGTAAGGTTCTTCGCGCGCTGCGCTTCCCACGACTCCCGCGCGTGGCGCGGCGTGGGGGGGGGTGCGTGTGACGTGGGCGGCATGCGTGGGGTTGGTTCCCGCGGGCATGCGTCACACCATAATTAATGTGAAAGGAGGCGGCCCGTGTTTTCCCCCATAAGAAAGGAATAACTGCGGGCGTGCTACTCACTTTCTCCTCTTTCCTCGTGCCTTTTCCAATCTCGGAGCCGCCGTTTCCTCTCTTCCTTCCTTCCTATGCTTCCGCCGTCGCCCGCCGTCGTTGCTTCGCCATCCCCCTTCCTCAGCCCTCTAAACTTCTTGGTCGCCATGGCGCCCAAATCCATCAAGGGCAAGGGGGTGGCTAAGGGCGCTGGGACTGTGGAGCCGCCGGAGAGCGCGCTGTCGGGGGACCGGACGAAGTCCTCCTTTTTCTTCCCCTCGACGGTTGATGTTCAAGAGCTCCGGGCCTTCGGCTTTCGCCTCTTGGATTTTACTCCGAATGCGGTGGCATGCATGGCTTTCTTCGTGCATCTTTGCGAAGGCTTCGCCGGGGTGCAGCCCAACACGGCGCTCTTCCGCCATTATTTCTTCCCTCGGATCCAGCCGGGAGGTGCCGTCTCTGGTTGCGTCACCTGGATCCCGAGATCCAAGGGGGCGTACCCGGACGGTGCCGTGAAGGAGAGGTGGGAGGAATGGCGTGGCCGGTGGTGCTGGATTGAGGATGAAAACCCGCCGGAATTCTGCAAGGTCTGCCAAGTGCCGCCGGTCCGTGGCAGCAATTGGAGCGATGTCGACGCCGCCGACGGGAGGCTCACTGTTGCCACTAGTAGGATTCTCTGGCTCACCCGGGCAGGACTCACCCTTGAGATGATCGGGGCGAACTTCATTCGCCGCCGGATCGCCCCGTTGCACAACAAGGGGAGGCCAGCTTGGCTCTTTATGAATCCGGCTGACATTATCCGACTCCACCCCGGCATCGATCACAACTTCACAGTGCTGGTGCATGCCCACTTCTGCCAGCGGCTTTTCCAGCTTGATGTGGGTCGCGATGGCGAGGTCGAACGGACCGGCATGGCTGCGAGGGTTGGCGCAAAGGTTGGCAAGGCCCTCAAGGGGCCGTTTTTCAAGCTGCCAGCGGGGATGGTCCTGTTGTGCAACAATTCACGTCGGTCCGAGATCATCGCTATGATGCCGGACTGTAACGCGCATGGCCCTATCCCGAGCTGGAAGGAGCCAAAGGATGCTGATGTGCAGCAATTCTTTGACACCATGATTGAGGTATATGTCAATGCTGACGCCGAGCGGTGGCTTGTCATGGACACCACCCAGGCAGAGCTGGACTACATCGCCACTAGGGCGAGGGAGGCACAGCTTGCCATGGAGGCCAGCAGCACCAGGGGTGTGGAGGACAAGGCCGCAACGGCTGCGGAGGAAGAGGAGCTCACCCGGTGGGCGGCGGCCTCCGGGGAGGTCAGCAGCACCGACACTGGATCTCCGCTCGTCGAAGACGCGGCCGACGAGTCGTCGGAGGAGGAGTACATGGCGGCAGGCTCGACGCCAACCAGGGGAAGAGGGCGAATCCTGCGGCGGGTTGGCTCCGGCGAGCCGGTCCGACCCGGCAGGGCTACGCGGCCTCAATTGACCCTGGAGGGGTCTGGGTGTCACACGAGGGCCACGGCAGCCAAGAGGCTGACGAAGGCCGCTGAGAAGAAGGACAACAACCCCTTCCTCATCTGGGCGTGCACAAACCCCGCCGTCTTCGCCTCCTCCGGCAGATGTCGACTCGGATGTTGACGCGGAGGTCACTTTTGATCTTGGGCCTCTCATCTCGAAGAGGAAAAGGAAAGTGGTGGAAGAGGAGGAGGTGGATGACAAGTAAGTACTCTGTTCCTTACTGCCATTTCCATTCCTCTGAATTAAGTCACTCATCTTGATCCGTTTTTGCTTTTGTAGGGATGCAGAGACGTTGGCCCAGAGGGTGAAGAGGGCGAAGGCCTTGGCGAGCAACCAACCCCCAGCTGGGATTTCAAAGACGCCACTGGTGGTGTTGAGCAGCCCGGACAGCAACCCCCGGCACAGCCCCCAGCGTAAGTTCATCACCCTCCTCTTATTCGACATGTGGTACGCGTTCGATGCTATGGTGTTGACCTTGTCGGGTTTGCAGGAGGGGAGCGGCAGCAGGAGGAGCCGCAGAGGGCTACCCCCAACACACCACCCCCATCGACTACGCCACCGCGAGGGGCGTCCCCGGCAAGGGCATCAAGCATGGAACCCACACCCATGGATGAAGAGGGGAACTTGGGCACTGGTGACTCTGCCATGGCGCCGGATGCTGGCCGGGAGGGGACTTCTGCTTCACAGCCTGGCACTGGTGAGTCCCCTGTCCTCCGTCTCTGTTTTTCCCTTATTCTTTTTCTTGGCTTCAATGCTCCCATTACTTCCCAGGCCCTCCTCCAATGGGTATGGAGAACATGGATAATGTTGTTGGGAACATTGCTGAGGAGGCCGCCAGGGATGCTGACGAGGTCGCCGCTGATGAGGCCACCAAGGATGCTGCCGAGGACACCGCTGCGGGGGCCGCCAAGGCGACCGGCGAGGCTTTTGCCGAGGGTGCCAGCGGTGGGCCTGCCGGGGAAGCCGGCAAGGCCGCCGCCGAGGAAGAGGTGGTTGATGATCAGCCTCCCTCCTCCTCAACCTCGGGCCCCGGCAGATACCTGAAGGTGGGCGACGATCTTTTCGTCCATCTTCCAGGGGCGTCAAGTTCCCGGGCGCCAGCCGAAGGGGAGGTCTTTGACGGCGAGGTGCTTGCCGCCACCGGGCTCGAGGTTGTCGGTGAGCCGGGCGTTAGCAGTGATGGTTCTCCAGAAGAGCAGCTTTTCTGCGCTATGGGGGCCAACTTCCGAAAACTCCAGGCGCTCTACCGTGTCCGTCTGGACAAGGTTAAGTCCAGGACGGCAACGATGGACCAGGCGGAGGTGGATTTCAAGGCGCGCATTGCTGAGACACGGACCTGGTTCCACCAGACTCGCGAGGAGCAAAGGGCCTTTCAGGAGGAATTGGCCAAGCGCAATGTCGAGCTCACCATGAAGATGGCTGACATCGAGAAAGCCCAGGAAAAGGCGGCGAACTTGGCGGCCGCGGCCGAGGCCGTCCGGAACCAGCGTCAAGCCGCACTAGATTCCCAGGAAGCGGACCTCACCGTGCGTGAGGCGAAGCTCGCCACAGCGCTCCGTGGCAAGGATGAGGAGCTCGAGGCCCTTGTCGCGTGGCGGACTCGCGAGCTGGAGCAGAGGCACAAGGAGGCACTCGATGCCCAGGCTCTGGCCCATGCCAGCAAAGTAAGGGAGTTGGAGGTGGCGCAGGACGAGCTGAAGGAGCAGGCCCTCAAGCTGTCCAATGAGAAGACCACGCTCAATAGTGCCTTGGTGGAGGCGCAAGGAGCGGTCATCAGCAGGGCGGGGAAGCTCTCCGAAGCGCAAAACTCCGTCAGAGATCTCAAGCTGAAGCTGGAGGATCTCGAGAAGATGTTGTCGGAGAGCAGGGCTAGGGAGGAGACCTTGACCAGGAGTCTGGAGGAGGAGAAGCAGCTGCGGGCGACTGAGGCCGCCTCCCACCAGGATTATGTGGCGGGCGAGAACAGATGGATCAGCCGTCTGGAGGACGTCGCCGGCAGGGTCACCTCACAGTTGGCCACCATGGGGATGCCAAACGTGAGGTACGCCCCTGAGCGCAGTGGGACCGTCAACACCAAGCTGACTCTGTTCTTCGAGGGCATCCTTGGAGCCTTGTCTTATCTTCACTCCAGCAGAGCGGCCACGTTGGCCGGGGAAGCCCGGCGACTTTGCCAGGGGGTCATGACCAAGGTCCTCACCAAGATGGCATACTGGAACCCCGACCTCTACTTCGGTGCTGCGATGGATAGCTTGCCGGACGGTATTGACCTCACGGTGCTCAAGGAGCGCATCAAGCCCGTCATCAGCAGCATCGACGAAATCAAGAGGGTGGAAGGCCAGCGCCGGGATTAGGCATCCCGTTCTTCACCGCCACTGCAGGTTCATGACCAAGACAAATTTCATCTTTAGTTAGAACCGCATCAATGATGTGATGTAATATAACTTTGCAGTACTCTTAATTTCATGCACGTTATTTCCCCGTTCAATTCCTCTTTGTATGCGCGCCCTACGTCGATTGGGTAGGCTCGCTGGCGCGGAAGCCCCTAGCGGCGTTTTGGGGACGGATCCCCATGGGCCTTCCAGGTACGCGTGCTGCCGGACGAGCCACCTTTCCGTTCTGAACGCGGCTGCTCGAACTGTCGAGCTTGACTCGAGTCAGAATCGAGAGCATTGTTGATCGCGGAAGGCTACTCTGCCATTCTTGACGCAGCCGCTTGAGCTGTTGAGCGGACTCGAAACAGGGCAAGGGCGTTGCTGATCATGGGAGAGCCCCCTGGCGTGCAGGTTTCTCACACAAAGGCGTGACATCTCCAAGGGGAATAACCTCATATAAGAAGGATAGAACAAATAAGGGTTCAGTGCAACTTAGCTTCTGTTTGTAGTCGCTCGAGCGCTGATCTTCCGGCCTCCTTCCCTCTCCAAGAGCCACGAAGACGAAGGAGTGCTCGGCTGATTGCTAGAGCCGATTCTCACAACTGCGCCCCCTACCTGGCGCGCCAAAGATGTCGGTGGGAATGACACCTATGGGATCACAAGAATCCCTACTATGGTTGGCGGGGCGCGGGGTCGTGAGAAGAGCGGATCTAACAAGAAGCACACGGTTCATTTATCCAGGTTCGGGCCGCGAGGATACGTAAAACCCTACTCTTGCTTTGGTGGATTGTATATCTGTGTTCTTGAGCTAGCTATGGGGCGTGAGGAGCTCCAAAAACTCGAATCCTTCCTCTGGTCGCCTCGGGCCTCCTTTTATACAAAAAGGGGTTGCCACAGTGGCATACAGGAGGTGGAAAGGGTACAGTGATGCGAGGTTATCCCTCGCATTACATGACAAGGCGCATTTAATGCGTCTTGCTTAGGTGTCCTTGCTTTATCGGGGACGGGAGAGAAACCTGTCTCGTTCGTCGCCGCTCCTTCTTGTGTCGACACGCGCCCTGGCCAGCAATGCCTGCGATGCCACGTAGGTAGGCAGGCAGTTGAGGTGGCGTAGTGGTGGGTCTTCACGAAGATCTGCATGCCGCCACGCAGGAGCCTACCCAACTGGTTGGGTCGGCAGCTGCATGCATGCGGTGGTGGAGGTTTAGTCGGCGTGGGCCTGATGGTGGCCTCGCGGGTGTCCTCGGGAAGGGCCTTGCCGGGGCCTCGGCAAGGGTCTTGCCGAGGTGCCTGCTGTCATCCCCGGCAAGGCGCTTGACGGGGGCCTTGTGGTCTTCCTCGGTTGGGATCCCGCCAAGGGTTGTCGTCTCCTTAGTGCATATCTGATCTTGAATGTCTTTACAAAGATCTGCATGCCGTTACGGGGATGTCTCCCGAATCCTTGCCCTTTGGGGGCACTGGACTCAAGGGTGATTCGCTCCGTAGGCGCGGGACGAGTCGCCGCGGCAAGGGTCTTGCCGGGGCTGCTAGAACTGTCTCCCGGCAAGGATCTTGCTGGGGGGTCCCCTTCGTCCCCTTTGCTCTTCATGGTCTTGTCCTTGGCGTCGTAGTTCTCTTGAGCTTCGGTCTTACCCTGGCTCACCTCCCTTGCCTTGCTTGGTGTGGTGGTGCCCGTGGCTCAGACTTCCCGTGCACAGTTATAGGGGTACAAAAAGTGTACCCCTGTTTTTGTACACCGGCAGGCTAGATGAAATATTTATTGCAAAACAGAACCTAAAAAGAAAAAACAAAAATAGAATTTGTCTGCCTTCCAACAAGCGCTATTGTTTAACACCCTTAGCTAGGCATAAAACATGAATAGATCTAAGTGTAGTCGTAATAAGATAAGGCAAATCTTGAAAATTCATCTCATATTCTCTTAGTTCAGCAGCGAGGTTTCTTTGAGGTAAGAAAAATTGATCAAAAGGGCTAAATTTAATAGGATAAGAATCCCCAAGATCAATTTTGGGAGGAATAGGTTCCCCCTTCGGCCCTTCATATTGTATGACCAACTCATCACTATAAGCATTCTTTCTACAAAAAGTCATGAGCTTGTGGCCGAGAGAAAATCCCAATCCCTTGTTTTGTATAGAAAAATTATCATTAAGCTTAGAAATCTTACTAACCAAAACATCGGTAGCGACCCTCTTTCTTAAATTTTCTTTATAAGCAACATGATCTAAAGATCGCAAACACATTATGTCCTCTTGATTGAAGAGAATTCATTCTATGGGAGGACGACCACCATCTACTTTATAATGCGCAAAAATTTCTCTAGCTTTTTTCATAATATATCTAAACTGATGTGCTAGGAATACAGTGGCGACGCGCTTAACAAAAGAATTAATGCTCAATATTAGAAAACTCTAGAAAAATCCTTTGAATGGATGGATGCATGTGAACAAATTGTCTTTCAAGTTCAACTATGAGCAAAGATATAGCATCCGAGAGACTATTAGTTTTATGAAGAATAGACCAACCCAATGTGGGATGCACGCCGGCATGAGTAAAGAAATCTTGAATAACCCCTTTCCAATAATATTTCCACTACCAATGCGAAAAAATTGTGCGTGCAAGATAGTAGATACTTCATGAGGATTAGGCTTAGCATCAAAGTTTTCCGCATCGTTACTACTATCTTTTTCAGCGATAACCTCCCCAATTTCAGACATGGTGGCAGCAAACAAATCTAGCAGACAAGCAACCAAAAGTCAAACGAAGAAGACAAATGGAGAGAGGCAAAGAAAAGGCGAATATTTTCAAAAATTGTTTTAGAAGTGGGGGAGATGAAAACGAGAGGCAAATGGAAAATAACGTAATGAGAGAGATGAGAGTTTATGGTGGGTACTTCGTATATCTTGGCTTGGCGTAGATCTCCCCAGCAACGGCGCCAGAAATTCTTCTTGCTACTTCTTGAGCTTGCGTTGGTTTTTCCCTTGAAGAGGAAAGGGTGATGCAGCAAAGTAGAGTAAGTATTTCCCTCAGCTTTTGAGAACCAAGTTATCAATCCAGTAGGAGACAACGCTCAAGTCACCGAATACATGCACAAACAAACACCAACTTGCACCCAACACGATAATGGGTTCTCAATCCCTTCACGGTTATTTGCAAAGTGAGATCTTATAAAAATGGATAAACGGTAAAGTAATATTTTTGGTATTTATTGTTTATGGGACGGAAAGTAAAAGATTGCAAAAGTAAATAGGAAACTAAAATTGTAGATCGGAAACTTATATGATGGAAAATTGACCCGGGGCCATAGGTTTTACTAGAGGCTTCTCTCAAGATAGAAAATATTGCGGTGGGTGAACAAATTACTGCCGAGCAATTGATAGAAAAGCGCATGATTATAACAATATCTAAGGCAATGATCATGAATATAGGCATCACGTTCGTATCAAGTAGACCGACTCCTGCCTGCATCTACTACTATTACTTCACACATCGACCGACTCCTGCCTGCCTCTAGAGTATTAAGTTCATAGAACAGAGTAACGCATTAAGTAAGATGACATGAGGTAGCGGGATAAACTCAAGCAATGTGATGAAAAACCCATCTTGTTATCCTCGATGGCAACAATACAATACGTGTCGGTTCCCCTTCTGTCACTGGGATCGAGCACCGCAAGATTGAACCCAAAGCTAAGCACTTCTCCCATTCCATGAAAAACCAATCTAGTTGGCTAAACTAAATCGATAGTTCAAAGAGACTTGCTGATAGGTCTCCCTCGTATCTACTTTTCCAAACACTTTTGCCCTTGTTTTGGACTCTAACTTGCATGATTTGAATGGAACTAACCTAGACTAACGCTGTTTTCAGCAGAATTGCCATGGTTTTATTTATGTGCAGAAACAAAAGTTCTCAGAATGACCTAAAACTCCACGAAGATTATTTTTGGAAATAATAAAAAACACTGGCAAAGAATCAAGGCCAGGGGGTCCACAACCTAGCCATGAGGGTGGGGGCGAGCCTGCCCCCCTAGGCGCGCCCCCTACCTCGTGGCCCCCCTAGAGATCCACCGACCTCAACCTTGACTCCATATATTCATGTTCGGGGAGAAAAAAATAAAGAAGAAGGATTCATCGCATTTTACGATACTGAGCCGCCGCCAAGCCCTAAACTCTCTCGGGAGGGCTGATCTGGAGTCCATTCGGGGCTCCGGAGAGGGGAATCCGTCGCCATTGTTATCATCAAATATCCTCAATCACCAATTTCATGATGCTCACAGCCGTGCATGAGTAATTCCATCGTAGGCTTGCTGGACGGTGATGGGTTGGATGAGATTTATCATGTAATCGAGTTAGTTTTGTTAGGGTTTGATTCCTAGTATCCACTATGTTCTGAGATTGATGTTGCTATGAATTTGCTATGCTTAATGCTTGTCACTAGGGCCCGAGTGCCATGCTTTCACATCTGAACCTATTATGTTTTCCTGAATATATGTGAGTTCTTGATCCTATCTTGCAAGTCTATAGTCACCTACTATGTGTTATGATCCGGCAACCCCGAAGTAACAATAATCGGGACCACTCCCTGTGATGACCATAGTTTGAGGAGTTCATGTATTCACTATGTGTTAATGCTTTGGTCCGGTACTCTATTAAAAGGAGGCCTTAATATCCCTTAGTTTCCACTAGGACCCCGCTGCCACGGGAGGGTAGGACAAAGATGTCATGCAAGTTCTTTGCCATAAGCACGTATGACTATATTTGGAATACATGCCTACATTACATTGATGAATTGGAGCTAGTTATGTGTCACCCTAGGTTATGACTGTTACATGATGAACCGCATTTGGCATAATTCTCCATCACCGATCCAATGCCTACGAGCTTTCCATACATTGTTCTTCGCTTATTTACTTTTCCATTGCTATTGTTATCATCACTACAAAACACCAAAAATATTACTTTTGCTACCGTTACTTTTGCTATCGTTACCACTACTATCATATTACTTTGCTACTAAACACTTTGTTGCAGATATTAAGTTTCCAGGTGTGGTTGAATTGACAACTCAGCTGCTAATACTTGAGAATATTCTTTGGCTCCCCTTGTGTTAAATCAATAAGTTTGGGTTGAATACTCTACCCTCGAAAACTGTTGCGATCCCCTATACTTGTGGGTTATCAGGACTGTTTTCTGGCACCGTTGCCGGGGAGCATAACTCTATTATTTGAGTCACTTGGGATTTATATCTTCTTATCATTATGAAGAACTTGAAAGATCCAAGAACCAAGATTTATCGCTCAACTACGAGGGGAGGGAAGGAACTGCCATCTTGCTCTGCACTTGATTCACCTTCTGTTTTGAGTAAGCTTGCGACACCTAGACCTGCTTCTTCTATTAATTCTGATATGTCGCATATTATTGATGATGCCACTTCTGCTATGCATGATACTTATGATGAAACTACTTATATGCTTGATACTACTATGCCACTTGGTGAATTTCTTGATGAACAACTTGCTAGGGCTAGACAAAATGAAGGCTCTCCTAATAAATATGAATTGTCTGTTGTGCCTGAGGGCTATCTTATGGATGAAGAAACTAAAAGAGACTTTCTTGCTTACAATGATAGAAGTGATCTTAAGAAATTATTAGCTAGGCTTAAACAAAAAACTCTGAATGCTAGAATGAAATATGATCCTGCTTATGCTACTTCACCTATCTTTGTTACTGATAAGGATTATGAATTCTCTATTGATCCTGATATAATTACTTTGGTTGAATCTGATCCTTTTTATGGCCATGAATCTGAAACTGTTGTGGCACATCTTACTAAATTAAATGATATAGCCCCCTGTTCACTAATGATGAGAGAACTCGTTACTTTTATATCCTTAAAATATTTCTGTTCTCAGTAAAGGGTGATGCTAAGATATGGTTTAATTCTCTTGATCCTGGTTGTGTGCGTAGTCCCTAGGATATGATTTATTTCTTCTCTGCCAAATATTTCCCTGCTCATAAGAAACAAGCTGCCTTAAGGGATATATATATGTATATAATTTTGTGCAATTTGAAGAAGAGAGTCTCCCACAAGCTTGGGGGAGGCTTCTCCAATTACTTAATGCTTTGCCTGATCTTCCTCTTAAGAAAAATGAAATACTTGATATCTTTTACAATCGACTAACCGATGCTTCCAGAGATTACCTGGATAGTTGTGTTGGTTCTGTTTTCAGGGAAAGAACACCGGATGAAGCTGAAATTTTATTGAATAATATGTTGACAAATGAAAATAATTGGACACTTCCTGAGCCTATTCCTAAACCAACTCCGAACAAAAGAGGTGTTCTATTCCTCAGTCCTGAAGATATGCAAGAGGCAAAGAAATCTATGAAAGAAAAGGGTATTAAAGCTGAAGATGTTAAGAATTTACCTCCTATTGAATAAATACATGGTCTTAATTTACCTTATGTTGAGGAAATATATGGTTTTAATCCATCACCTATTGAAGAAACACATGGGCTTGATAACCCGACACAGGTAGTAAAGGTAAATTCTCTCTATAGATATGATAAAGCTGAAATCCCTCCTACTAAGTTTGCTACACAATGTTTGGATGGGTTTGATAACTTTATGGTTAAGCAAGAAGACTTCAATGCTTACTTTGGTAGACAATTGAAACAAAATGCTTATATGATTCAACACTTGGGTGATTATATGTCTAGAGTTAAAGGTGAACTTAAACTCATTAGTAAACATGCTTCTATGGTCACCACTCAAGTAGAACAAGTACTCAAAGCTCAAAATGATTTTCTCAATGAATTGAATAGTAAGAATAATGACTATGCTGTTAGAGTGGCTACTTGAACGGGTAAAATGACTCAGGAACCTTTGTATCCTAAAGGCCACCCTAAGAGAATTGAGCAAGACTCTTAGAGAAATAATATAGATGCACGTAGTCCTTCTAAAAGGGAGAAAAAGAAAAATGATAGGACTTTGCATACTTCTAGTGAACCTATTGCTGAAACACCTAAGAATCCAAATGATATCTCTATTGTTGATGCTGAAACACAATCTGGTAATGAACATGAAACTAGTGATAATGTTAATGATGATGTTCATGTTGATGCTCAACCTAGTAATGATAATGATATAGAAATTGAACCTGTTGTTGATCTTGATAACCCATAATCAAAGAATCAACGTTATGATAAGAAAGACTTTGTTGCTAGGAAGCACGGTAAAGAAAGAGAACCATGGGTTCAGAAACCCATGCCTTTTCCTCCCAAACCATCCAAGAAAAAGGATGATGAGGATTTTGAGCGCTTTGCTGAAATCATTAGACCTATCTTTTTGTGTATGCGTTTGACTGATATGCTTAAAATGAATCCTTATGCTAAGTACATGAAAGATATTGTTACTAATAAAAGAAAGATACCGGAAGCTGAAATTTCCACCATGCTTGCTAATTATACTTTTAAGGGAGGAATACCAAAGAAACTTGGAGATCCCAGAGTACCAACTATACCATGCTCCATTAAAAGAAACTATGTTAAAACTGCTTTATGTGATCTTGGAGCCGGTATTAGTGTTATGCCTCTCTTTGTATCATAGACTTGATTTGAATAAGTTGACACCTACTGAAATATCTTTGCAAATGGCTGATAAATCAACTGCTATACCAGTCGGTATTTGTGAGGATGTGCCTGTTGTGGTTGTAAATGTTACTATTTTAACGGACTTTGTTATTCTTGTTATTCCTGAGGACGATAGTATGTCTATTATTCTTGGAAGACCCTTTTTAAATACTGCAGGGGATGTTATTGATTGCAACAAAGGCAATGTCACTTTTCATGTTAATGGCAATGAGCATACGGTACACTTTCCGAGGAAACAATCTCAAGTCCACGGTATCAATTCTATTGGAAAACGTCCATCGATTATTTTTGGAGGTTTTGAATTTCCTCTACCTACTGTCAATAAGAAATATGATATTCTTATTATTAGGGATGTGCATATCCCCGTTGAGGTAACTTAGTTTTAGTCGAAATTTCTCTGCTTTCATGTTACTCGAAATGAGTTTGTTAATAAGACTTGATCAACCTTGTTAGTGGATTCCTTTTGATTAGCATGAGATGGATGAAGTTAGAAAGCACAACCTTCTGTACCCTCTTTTCTGATTATCCATGCAATATAAAAATACCCCGAAAATAAAAGTTCTCCAAATGACCTGAAATTTAAATATGATTTTTTCTTGAATATTTGAGAATATCTGGCACTGAGAGCATAGCAGGGGGAGCAAGCACCTGGCCACGAGGGTCCATGGTGCGCCCACCCCCTGGGCGCGCCCCCTGCCTCGTGGGCCCACGGTGGCTCCCCTGCACTTATTCCTGCATCCACACACTTCTTCCTCCCAAACAAATCACCATCCAGCTCAAGCACGAGTTCTAGCTCATTTTGCTGCGATTTTTGATCTCCTTGCTCAAAGCACCTCTCACAAAATTGCTTTGGTGGATTGTTCCTTTGTATGTGACTACTCCATTGGTCCAATTAGTTTTTTTCTAGTGATTTATTCATTGCATATTTTTGCTGCTTAGGTGAACCTGTTCTTGAGCTTGCATGTCAAATTTATGTGGTCAAAAGTAGTTTTGATGCATGATATAAGCTCTAGGCACTTGTAGGAGTAGTTGCTATCAATTTTGTTGAGTTTGGTTTACTTTTATTTGAAGTTACTAAAAATCTCAGAATTTTTCAGAAAATAATGAAGAGATTTTTGAGGGGCTCATCGAGCCGAAGCTCGAAGGATAAGCAAAGTGAGGAGGATAAGAGACCCAAGTATAATCTCCCTCGCACCGCGGAGGTCCGGCCGTGTGAATGTCCTTGCGATGATTTCTTGAGAGCAATCGAGATTTATGATGATTTCTATGAATTGGCTGAGAATGCAGGCCTCACCGCCTTCCTCCACGACAGTCTGATTATCAGTGGGACCCGGAGGCAATTGCCAACTAGTGGCAATCCGAGGCTTCTTCGCAGTACGACCCCAACTATTACTTTGGATATCCGCCAGGCCAGCCATGGCATAGACCAACTTAGGCCAAAAGCCTAAGCATGGGGGAGTACGTATTTCCCACCGACATTACATTTATGTTCACACACTCATTGCTAGTTGATGGTGCTCATCTTTTTCATAATATCATCCATAGTAGTTTATTTTGTTTTTATGCTTTCTTCTTGTGTGTTTGATAAACCTTAAGAAAAACCAAAATAATTAGTTTTAGATTTCAGCTAGTTTTAATTTCTATGCTTGTATTGGTAATTAAAAAGAAAACCCAAAAAGATTTCATGTTCTTCTTTTGCTTGTTGGGAGATTTCCCGTGTAAATAGTTTTATTTCTTTTCTTTTCTTTATGGGTCGATAGGAGAAGACCATAATTAAATTGTTAAAGTGGATCTTATATGCACTATTGTTGATATGACAAAAGAGTCCATATTTCCTTGTCTTCTCCTGCTTATTGAATGCTTGTAGATTCTAGCTTAGTCCAATGCATGAGCACTGTTATTATTATTCACATCATTCGGCCATGCAAGTGAAAGGCAATTATGACGATATATGATGGACTGATTGAGATGGGAGAAGCTGGTATGAACTCGACCTCTTTTATTTTTGTAAATATGATTAGTTCATCGTTCCTGATTCAGCCTATTATGAATAAACATGTTTGCAATGACAATTAGAGATTATAGTTGCTTATGCCATGCTTAATTAGCTAGGAGCTTATAATGCTTTACCTTGCATGCCAACATGCTATTAAAATGATTGTGATGTGGGATGATAGGGTGGTATCCTCTTTTGAACGATTCGAGTGGCTTGACTTGGCACATGTTCACGCATGTAGTTGAAACAAAATCAACATAGCCTCTATGATATTTATGTTCATGGTGCATTATATACAACTCATGCTTGCATTCGGTGTTGATTAATTTTAATGCATGTTCATGACTGTTGTCGCTCTCTAGCTGGTCGCTTCCCAGTCTTTTTCTAGCCTTCACCTGTACTGAGCGGGAATACTGCTTGTGCATCCAATCCCATAAACCCCAAAGTTGTTCCATATGAGTCCACCATACGTACCTATATACGGTATCTACCTTCCATTCCAAGTAAATTTGTATGTGCCAAAGTCTAAACCTTCAAATAAACATTCTGTTTTGTATGCTCGAATAGCTCATGTATCAACTAGGGCTGTCCGTATCTTCCATGTTAGGCGGGTTATTCTCAACAGGAGTGGACTCCGCTCCTCACTCACAAGAAAATGGCTGGTCGCCGGGATGCCCAGTCCCATGCTTTATGCAACTCAAATCAAAATAATTGCAAACAAAACACCCCCGGGACTGTTGTTAGTTGGAAGCACTCGTTGTTTCGAGCAAGCCATGGATTGATACTTGTTGCTGGAGGGGGAGTATAAACATTACCATTCTGTTTGGGAACTGCCTATAATGTGTGTAGCATGGAAGATATCACCATCTCTTGGTTGTTATGTTGACAATGAAAGTATACCGCTCAAAATATTATTCATCTCTATTTCAAAATCGAGCTCTGGCACCTCTACAAATCCCTGCTTCCCTCTGCGAAGGGCCTATCTATTTACTTTTATGTTGAGTCACCATCCTCTTATTAAAAAACACCAGTTGGAGAGCACCACTGTCATTGGCATTCATTACAGTTAGTTTACATTGAGTATGACTTGACTGGATCCCTTTACCATGAATTACAATGTCTAGTCAGTCCTTGATCTTTAAAGGTGCTCTGCATTTATGTTTTGCGGTCTCATAAAGGGCTAGAGAGATACCATCTTGTTATATCATATCATGATTGTTTTGAGAAAGTGTTGTCATCCAAGATTTATTATTATTGCTCGCTAGTTGATTATGCTATTGATATGAGTAAACATGAGACCTAGGAGTTATTGTGAATATGGTTACTTTATAATCTTTGCTGAAAACTTGAATGCTGGCTTTACATATTTACAACAACAAGAGCAAACATAGTTTGTAAAAGTTTTTCTTTATCACTTTCAGTTTGTCAACTGAATTGCTTGAGGACAAGCAAAGGTTTAAGCTTGGGGGAGTTGATACGTCTCCGTGGTATCTACCAAACACGTTTGCTCTAGTTTTGGACTCTAACTTGCATGATTTGAATGGAACTAACCCGGACTGACGCTGTTTTCAGCAGAATTGCCATGGTGTTATTTATGTGCAGAAACAAAAGTTCTCGGAATTACCTGAAACTCCACGGAGATTCTTTTTGGAAATAATAAAAAATACTGGCAAAGAATCAAGGCCAGGGGGCCCACACCCTAGCCACGAGGGTGGGGGCGTGCCTGCCCCTTGGGCGCGCCCCCTGCCTCATGGGCCCCTTGGAGCTCCACCGACCTCAACCTTGACTCCATATACTCGTGTTCGGGGAGAAAAAAAATAAAGAAGAAGGATTCATCGCGTTTTACGATACGGAGCCACCGCCAAGCCCTAAGCACTCTCGGGAGGGCTGATCTGGAGTCCGTTCAGGGCTCCGGAGAGGGGAATCCATCGCCATCGTCATCATCAACCATCCTCCATCACCAATTTCATGATGCTTGCCACTGTGCGTGAGTAATTCCATCGTAGGCTTGCTGGACGGTGATGGGTTGGATGAGATTTATCATGTAATCGAGTTAGTTTTGTTAGGGTTTCATCCCTAGTATCCACTATGTTTTGAGATTGATGTTGCTATGACTTTGCTATGCTTAATGCTTGTCACTAGGGCCCGAGTGCCATGATTTCAGATCTGAACCTATTATGTTTTCCTGAATATATGTGAGTTCTTGATCCTATCTTGCAAGTCTATAGTCACCTACTATGTGTTATGATCCGGCAACCCCGAAGTGATAATAATCGGAACCACTCCCGGTGATGACCATAGTTTGAGGAGTTCATGTATTCACTATGTGTTAATGCTTTGGTCTGGTACTCTATTAAAAGGAGGCCTTAATATCCCTCAGTTTCCACTAGGACCCCGCTGCCATGGGAGGGTAGGACAAAAGATGTCATGCAAGTTCTTTTCCATAAGCACGTATGACTATATTCGGAATACATGCCTACATTACATTGATGAATTGGAGCTAGTTCTGTGTCACCCTAGGTTATGACTGTTACATGATGAACTGCATCCGGCATAATTCTCCATCACCGATCCAATGCCTACGAGCTTTCCATACATTGTTCTTCGCTTATTTACTTTTCCATTGCTATTGTTATCATCACTACAAAACACCGAAAATATTACTTTTGCTAGCGTTACAACTACTATCATATTACTTTGCTACTAAACACTTTGCTGTAGACATTAAGTTTCCAGGTGTGGTTGAATTGACAACTCAGCTGCTAATACATGAGAATATTCTTTGGCTCCCCTTGTGTCGAATCAATAAATTTGGGTTGAATACTCTACCCTCGAAAACTATTGCGATCCCCTATACTTGTGGGTTATCACTTGCAAAGATATCAAATCATGCATATAAGAATTCAGAGGAGATTCAAATAATATTCTTAGATAAGCTGATCATAAATCCACAATTCATCAGATCTCGGCAAACACACCTGTATGAATTACAAGATATAGGGGGAGATCTCCATGATTCTACTCTTCAAAATGTGCATTGCCTCAAAAGCAAATTCCTCACTATGCACATCTTCAGGGGGAGTTCTTCTATATCTTGCAATCAAATTCCTTAATTTCAATATTTACACTTCGTATGTTTATCCCCTTTGAAAACTTAACCTATATTGTCATCAATCACCAAAAAGGGGGAGATTGTAAGTGCATATAGTGCCCCTTAGTGATTTTGGTGTATTGAAGACTTATAGGTTAATGGACTGATGCGTCTGTGAGTGTACACAGGTCTATAAGTCTATGAGGAGTTTGATATTTACAGAGAAAGTCGACCCCTAAAAATGAAGTTCTTCGACTGAAGAATTTGGATTTCTAAAGGCTTTCTGAAGACTTTGAAAGTGAAGAAATTGGTGTGATCCTAAAGACGTGGTATTCATTGGAGGAACATGAAGCATGAAGACTTTTGTTTTCATAGTTTCATTTTCTCTTTCTTGAGTCATAGGAAACACAGTACTGTTAAAGGGGGTTGAGGAAATACTAAGGAAAAATTTCCAAGTGATGCTCAACTCAAATCATACACCTACCAATCCCTTCTAGTGAAGCCATTGGAAATCTCATGCAGTTCAGTCAATTTCTTTAGTGACAGAGACGAAGTTCTTCTGGTCTCTGAGGAATTTGTTCTAACTGAGGAGTTACGAATTCGCCAGTGCGGATTGCCTACACAGTGAGGAACATGATAGCCCTAAGGAATTTGATACTCAAAATTCCGACCGTTGTTGTGCTATGCGCCAGCTGTCCCAAAATATCTACCCACCTAATGGTCATATCATTGAAGGGCATTTATATCTTATCATGTCGGGTTGCTCCGTAGGCTATAAATAGCCACCCCCTACAACCACTAGCTGGTTGGCTGCTCCGAGAGAAACTGACACTTGTCATTTGAGAGCATCCCATCCTCCGAGGACTTTGAGTGAAAATCATCAAGTGAGGAAAACCCAAACCCAAACACCTACAAACCCAAAGTGATTGAGCTTCACTGAAGAGATTGATCCTGTGTGGATCCGACGCTTGTTACCTTTGAAGACTGTGCATCTTCTAGACGGTTAGGCGTCATGGTCTAGAGCATCCAAGAGGAAATTGTGGATCACCGATTGACCGAGTCTGTGAAGGTTAGGAAGTCACCTGAAGACTTACCACGAGCGATTGGGCGAGGTCTGTGTGACCTTAGCTCAAGCGGAATATGGCGAGGACTGAGTGTCCTGATCTGTGTGTTCAAGACTGGGTGTCCGGGACTATGTGACCTCAGGTTTAAATACCTAGCCGCCCTAACCAGACGTACATTTGTCACAGCAGTTGGAACTGGTCTACCAAATCATTATCTTCACCGAGCTAACTGGTTTCATTTCCTCAACCCTTCCATTTCCTAATTTCTTTGTTGTGTGCTTGTTTATATCTGTTTGAATACTTTGACTGAAGACTTTCTCTATTTCCTCAGTTCAATTTCTTCAGATTGTTTGTCTTTATCCTGTGTTATCTTGTGTTTACGCTTTCTGTACTCTGTGCTTGTTTTCATTTCATCATGAAGACCATTCTCATGCACTGTTATGTTTACTTCTGAGTACTTATTCCGCTGCAAGTAGTTCTTCACTCTGGAATTTCCTCACCCTGAAATTCCTCAGAGAAGAATTCATAAAAATCACCTATTCACCCCCCTCTAGTCAATATAACGCACTTTCAACTCATATCAGAGCAAGGTACTCCCTTGCTCTGTGTGATTTTGGTTTAACCGCCTGGAGTTTTAGTTATGTCGACTGCAGGTATGATCAAGATTTCTGCTGGGTGTCCTACCATCGATGGGATGGACTACCCCTACTGGAAGAATAAGATGCACATGCATCTTGAGGCAATTGATAACGACCTCTAGTACGTCGTGGAGAATTGTGTTCCCTCTGTCACTCCCACCATCAACGCTCCTAATGTGAAGAGATTCAAGCAACTTGACTCTCAAGCGAAGAATATCATATGTGGCCATCTTAGCAAAGGGCAGTATGGCAGAGTGAGTGCTTTGGAGACACCTAAGCTTATCTGGGACAGGCTGTCCAAGGTCAATGAGGGAGTCTCAACACAGCGTGACTCTCGAGTTGACGTTGTTCGAAATCTCTTCAACCGCTTCAAAAGACTCGACAATGAAAATGTTCAGCAAACCTTCGATCACCTCACTGATGTCTCAAATGAGCTTCAAGCACTTGGTGCCACTAATATCACCGACCATGAGGTGGTGAAGAAATTGCTAAGATCGCTTGATTCCTCATTTGATACCTTGGCATTGATGATACAAGAATGTGGAGACTATAAGTCACTTGATCCTGTTGATATCCTCGAGAGACTAAACACTCATGAGTTCTAGCTTGCTGAGAAGAGAGATCTCTATGGACCAAGCTATGGTAGATCACGAGCTCTAAAGGCCAAGGTAGTGTCTGAATCTGAAGGTGAAGATTCTGGCAGCAGCCTTGGTGACCCTGAAGAACTGAGCCAAGAGCTAGCAATGCTCGTGAGGAAGTTTTAGAAGTTCTGAAGACGTGTTTGCTTTGGTAAATCATGAAGAAGTGGTGACTTGAGATCAGATTCCTCATCCCATGATTACAAGAAGAGACTCTGTCACAAATGCAAAAACCCGGACACTACATTCAAGATTGTCCTCAGTGGAAAAAGGAATCATACAAGAAGAAGTACAAGGATTACAGTTCTGACGATTCAAAGAAGAAGAAGAAGAAATCTTCAAAGTCGTCGTCATCAAACTCTTCAAGGTCCTCATCTCACAAGAAGAGCAGCTCCAAGAAGGCTCGGGCATTCATTGGCAAGGAAATAGACTCTGAGGCTGAATCTAAAGAAAATGAGGAAGAGGAGGAATCTGAGGAGTCAGACTCTGGTGTGGCGAGCCTAGCCCTCGCTACCGCGTTCGTCAGCAAGTCCATCTTCAACTTTGAAGAAAAGGACCTCCCCAACACTACTTATGACGGCGATGAGGACTACGCTCCCACCTATTGCTTCACGGCAAAAGGCTCAAAGGTACTCAAATATCCCTCCTCTGAATCTAGTGAGGATGAATCTGATGAAAACCTCAAACCCAGCTATTCTAAACTTGCTAAGATTGCTGTGAAACTGCAAAAGGCTCTTGAAAAGGTTCAAAACACGCTAGATAAAAGCGATGATATATTGGGCGAGGAAATGGATCGCACTAAAATTTTGACTGAAAATCTTCAGAGACTTCAATCAAAGTTTGAAAATCTTCAAGGTCATCACAACACTCTCCTATTTGATCATGGGAAGCTTTCGTATGAATTTCTTCAAAGAAAGGAAGATCTTGAGCAGTTAAGAGTGAGTTATGCAGATATTCAGAAGGAACGTGATTCATTACTTGCTCAACAGATCAGCGCTACTCAGGATGAATTTATTCCTTCATATTTGAAGTGCATTGAACGTGAAACTGCTAATTCTTCACCTGAATTCTCAAATGCTTCCATTGTTGCAAATTCTTCAACTGTGTCTGCTATCACTAATTCCTCATCTGAGGACATTGCTAGTATCACTGATGATGCATGGATGAAGGAATTGTATATGATAGGCATGTACAAAAGCCTCAAAGGGCATCAGGCTCTTTGTGACGTGCTTAAAAAGCAGAACCTCCATAGGAACCCTAGGAAATAGGGTATTGCCTTTGAGAGGAAACTTAATGCTGATGGGACCTACTGGAAACTTGAGCAGTATCCCAAAACATCATGGGTTGCTGCTTAGGGACCTTCAGTGGATCCATCTACTTTATCTGGATTTACATGTGAATCTTCATATTCTTCTGATAAGTCATTTGACTCCAATTATAAACTGTTCAAAAATCAGAATGGTGAAGTATTTGCTAGATATGTTGGCATTAACTGCAGGAACGGCTCTTCTATGAAGAAAATCTGGGTTCCCAAAAGGTGCCTTGAAAATCTTCAGGTGAATGTCATCATGACACCACCTGTGAAGAATAGGAACCCCAGATCAAATTCTTGATATGGACCAAATTCTTCATATGGATCCAAGTCCTCATACGGACCAAACTCCTCACATGGATCAAATTCCTCAAAAGGATCAAAGTCCTCATATGAGCATCATCGTGCTAACCCGTTTGTTTTGCGGGGAAGATCTGAGGATTATGGATATGTGCATTATTCTTCAAATCATTATGTTCATAAGTCCTCGAAGAATTTCTTTGCTTACTCCTATGCTTACCCTAACCCCTCTTATGTGAAACGAAGTGGATTGGCATCTATGCCACCTTTCTCTTATGGAGCTCACAGAATGATGAACTCTTTGCCACCCCTTTAGATGTGGGTGGTGAAGAAAAAGAAATAACATATTATGTAGGGTCAGGTCTCCAAACGAACTTAATCATCTGAAGAATTTGCTGGAGACCTGAATTTGCTTGAAAGGACGCAAGCTAATCATGAAGAAATGAATTTTCATTTCTCACGTCCTCATCTGCTTTATCTGTTCTATTGCTTGAAGAAATTGATACCATATTCTTCACTGCTGAAGTATATGAGTTCGTAAGTTGCACTAATTCATCTGCAGGATGATCAACCCAAAGCCACTGAGTGGGTCCTCGATAGTGGATGTACAAATCACATGACTGGTGACATGAGCTTATTGATGGACTCTGCTTTATCTCCATCACATCTGAAGCATATCACCTACGCTGACAAAGGCAAAAGCAAGGTATTGGGTCTAGGTAAGGTTGCAATCTCACAGGATCGACACATGGACAAAGTCATGCTTGTCGAGTCCTTAGGGTTCAACCTCATATCTGTCTCAATGCTTTGTGATCTTGATATGGTTGTTGTATTTAGCAAGTATCGTTGTGTTGTCATCATGGAAGCTGAAAATTACAAAGTCTTCAAAGGCTTTAGGAGAGGAGATTTATATATTGTTGACTTCTCTACAGGACCACAACCTGCTACATGTCTAGTTGCAAAAGCTTCAGAAGGCTGGCTATGGCATCGACGACTTGCTCATGCTGGCATGAGGAATCTGCACACGCTCGCGAAGAAGAAGCATGTCATTATCATCGAGGGTGTCAAATTCGTCAAGGACCATTTGTGTGGAGCCTGTGAAGCTAGAAAGATGACCAAGGCTAAGCATTCAGCGAAGACTATCATGACTACTACTCGACCATTTGAATTGCTTCACATGGATCTCTTTGGCCCTACTCACTATGCCACATTTACTAATGCTGCATCTTTATATGGCTTTGTCATTGTTGATGATTATTCCTGATATACATGGGTGCATATCATCACTTACAAAACTGAAGTGCAAGAAGTCTTCAAACGATTTTCCTCGAGGGCTTCAACCAACTTTGGTGTGAAAATCAAGCACATTAGAAGTGATAATGGAACTGAGTTCAAGAACACTGGTCTTGATGAGTATCTTAATGAACTTGGTATTACTCATGAGTTATCATCTCCTTATACTCCTCAGCAAAATGGCGTCGTGGAGCGCAAGAACAGGACTCTTGTTGAGATGGCCCACACTATGCTTGATGAGTATAAGACGCCTCCTCGCTTTTGGCCTGAGGCAATTGATACCGTGTGCCACATCATCAACAGGGTATATCTTCACAATTTCTTCAAGAAGGTTGCATATGAACTCCTCACCGACAAGAAACCCAATGTGAGTTATTTCAAAGTCTTCGGTGTAAAATGTCAGATTAGAGATCCTCATCACAATTCTAAATTTGCACGGAAAGCACATGAAGGTTTTATGCTCGGTTATGGTAAGGACTCGCACACCTACAGAGTCTTCAACACCTATCACCACCAGGTTGTTGAAACTGTAGATGTGCGGTTCGATGAGACTAATGGCTCGCAAAGAGAGCACCTACCTCCTGTGACAGATGAAATACCCCCTGAGGAATCTATTAAGTTCAAGGCTACTGAGGATGTCATTCCTACCAAAGAATCTGCTGAAGAAGTCATTCCGGAACATGAAGAACGTCATGCTGATGCACCTGAGGAAAATGGTGCAGAAGAAAATATTGATCAAATTCCTCAAAGACAACCCGCTCATCCTCGCGTTGCAAATTGAGAAAATCATCAGCGACATCAACATTCCAGGTCCTCTCACACGCTCAAGAGCTTCACATTTATCTAAATTTTGTGGGCACTTTGCTTTCGTCTCTATCACAGAGCCTGAGTGGATTGAAGCTATGCAAGAGGAATTACATCAATTCGAGCTCAACAACGTCTGGGAACTGGTCAAACGTCCAGATCCTTGCAAGCACAACATCATCGGCACAAAGTGGATCTACCGCAACAAGCAAGATGAAAATGGCCTTGTGGTGAGGAATAAGGCATGGCTTCTAGCTCAAGGCTACACACAGGTTCAAGGAATTGATTTTGATGAAACTTTTGCACCTGTTGCTAGACCTGAAGCTATTCGCATATTACTTGCTTATGCTAACCATCATGGTATCATCTTATATCAAATGGACGTGAAAAGTGCATTCCTCAATGGTATGCTTGAGGAAGAAGTATATGTTGCTCAGCCCCCAGGTTATGAAGATCCAAAGCATCCTGACAAAGTCTTCAAACTCAATAAGGCCCTCCATGGCCTCAAGCAGGCCCCACGGGCGTGGTATGATACTTTGAAGGAATTCCTCATGAAGAAAGGCTTCAAACCTGGTTCACTTGACCCAACTCTTTTCACTAAATCTTATGATGGTGAACTGTTTGTGTGCCAAATTTATGTTGATGATATCATTTTTGGTTGTATTGACCAACGTTACAGTGATGAATTTGCCTATATGATGAGTGAAGAGTATCAAATGTCTATGATGGGAGAATTGAAATTCTTCTTAGGTCTTCAGATTCATCAACAGCGCAATGGCATATTCATATCTCAGGAGAAATACCTCAAGGATGTACTAAGGAAATTCGGCATGCAAGATTGCAAAGGAGTCAAAATCCCTATGCCCTCAAATGGCCATCTATGCACTGATGAAAATGGTATTGACTTCGATCAAAAGGTATACCGCTCCATGATTGGTTCTTTATTGGACTTATGTGCATCTAGGCCAAATGTTATGCTTAGTGTTTGCATGTGTGCCCGATTTCAAGCTACACCAAAGGAATCACACCACAAGGCTGTGAAGCGTATTCTTTGATATCTAGCTCACACACCAACACTTGGATTATGGTATCCCAAGGGCTTGGCTTTTAATCTCATTGGATATTCAGACTCTGACTATGCTGGTGATCGTGTGGACCGCAAGTCAACATCTGGCACATGCCATTTCCTCGGATGATCCTTGGTGTGTTGGTCCTCGAAGAAACAGAACTGTGTATCACTGTCTACTTCTGAAGTTGAGTACACTGCTGCTGGTTCTTGCTGTGCTCAACTGATATGGATGAATCAAACTCTCAAGGACTAAGGCGTCAACGTGATGAATGTTCCACTCTACTGTGACAATGAGAGTGCCATCAAGATTGCTCATAACCCAGTTCAGCACTCGAAGACAAAGCACATTCAGATTCGTCATCATTTTCTTCGTGATCATGTGTTGAAGGGCGACATCTCTATTGAGGATGTGAAGACTGAAGAACAGTTAGCCGCTATCTTCACTAAGCCCTTGGATGAGAAGAGACTTAGCAAGTTGCGGTGTGAGCTAAATATCCTAGAATCTTCAAATGTTCTTTGAAAAGGACACTCATCCTAACACTTATGCAAAATTGATAACTTAGATGTGCAACACATGAAGAAACGTTGTTCTTCAATCAATGAATAATAACACTCTAAGTGTGAAGAAATTAACGAAGAATTTGATTCTCAGAACCCTACGACAATTGTACGCAGTGTATGAAATCATCATTCTTATACAGTGGGTCACGCCACCACCAAAAGTTGAAAATCTTCAATTTGGGTTTTTTTGCTTTGAAATTCCTTTGTTGTTTTTCAACTTGCATTGTCTTCACCATCTCCGTCGTTTTTCTTCATTGGACATAAACTCATATATATGTCCTCTACAACATTCACTTATTGCTATTTCTTCAAGTTGCTTGTTTTGCTAAGTGAATGTGATCGAACCCTTTCCCCCTCTATGCTAAACACAACCTAGTCTATTCACAAATTCTTCATGTGCGTTCTATTTGAAACTCATTCAAAATCTTCACTGTGTCCTTGTTAGCTGAAGAAATTGCGAACAGAACTTTAAACTTATCATATCTGAACTTTCGGCCTTTGCTGCTCAAACCTTTACACATTCTACGATAATACTTATCCTATTCACCCACGATCGCACACGATCGCACACGATCATCACCTCTCAGTACGTGGGTGATACATGTCAAGCGAATGAGAAGGGTCAGGGGCACGTTTGTCCTATTTCCTCGGGCGAGTAGTTTTTCACTTTGGCTATAAATACCCCTCTCCCTTCCTCACTTCACTTTTACTCCTCTCGACCTCCCTCCCTCGCTCGAGCTCTCAAACCCTAGCGCCGACGCTACTTCCATCATCGCCGATGTGGAAGAGCTTCACTGCCTCAACCTCGTCGCCCCGTACTCACGCCGGACGAGGATTTCTTCACTCCACCGCCGCCGTAGCTGTCTTCCTTAGCCAAGTTAGGGCGTGGAAGATCTGAATCGACGAGCTTCAAATCTACACTTCCCAGTTCGTCGTGTTCTTCGTCCAGGGTAATTAAAAGTTACTTTTACTACCCTTGTTGATTTAGATGTTTTTCTTCAAATCTTCAAAAGGTGTTTTTCTTCAAATCCTCACACACGGGACACCTCACATATCATCTGTTCTTGATCTTTTTCTCCAAATTCCTCGCAACTATACTCTGTTCACAGGTACACATGTCCGCTGCTTCATCATTAGGTTCTCATCAACTTAACTCATTTGCAGCATTCCTCGAAGAAAAGTTGCATACCTCTTCAGAGAACTCAATCGTTCAAAACCCTCAGCTGAAGAAAATGGTAGATGGCAAGAAACCTCAGAATGGAGGAAAGAAGCTAGAAGTCAACACTGCGTTTGAAATCCCTGAGGATATATACAAGGATTATTGCACTCCTGATGAGGGCAAATATGGCAAGGAGGACAAAAATCAGCACAAAGTGCGCATCCAAAGGATAGAGAGGAGATGGGCATGGGAATGGAGGGTATACATATATGTTACTCCCAAGTATATGAAGAAATTCGCTCTTAATCCTCCATGCCCAAGACCTCCGTTGGCACCTGGCCAAGTAGCTGATCCCACCAGCCTCAAGCGTGCTGAGGATTATCATGATGAATGGGCAAAGCGCCAGGCCAAGCTAGCCAGAGTAGCTAAGGAAGTAGTGAGGAAATTTAATGAAGACTCTGTTGTTGCTGCTGCCACTGCTGAGGCCTCTGCAAGGAACCCAAAGAAGTCGGCTCATAAGCCAAGTGCTTCAACCCCAATGCCCTCACGGCCAAGTTCCTCAGCAATGCCCTCACGGCCAGATTCTTCAAAGCCCTCATGGCCAATCCCTCAAGCTGCACCAGCTCCTCCAAAGTCCTCAGCTCCTCCGTCAAAATCCTCAGCACCTGTGCATCTCGCCACGTGCCAAAGGACAACAGGCATCTCTATTGCCTCAGGAGCTTCTGCTAGTTATTCAGCTACACCAAATTCATCAGCTGGCCCCTCTCTGCTGAAGACAAAGACCACTGCTGGACGAGGCTCTTGACCAAGTCCTCACAAGAAGCAGGTCGCCTTCCAAGTGCCGTCTGATGAATACGAAGCTGATGATGAAGAACTTGCTGAAATCATCAAGGACAGGCAACTTAGGGCCGCTAGAGCCAAAGGCACAAGTGTGCCTCTGCTTTTGGATCCAAAATAGAACCTTGATTACATTGATCTCTGGCACAAGGACCCCAACACTCCTATGACTAACTTCATGGTGACTCCTGGCCAAAGTCATAGGTTGACTCACTTCATTCAGGAAGAAAAATGGAAATTTGAAAAGGCCAGGAAGTTGAAGAAAGCGCAGTACAAAAAGGAGCGCTTCCTAAAGAAAAACGTTGTCTCTATGACAACTGAAGAACTTGTCACTATTCAATCTGAGATCAAGAAACTAAGTGATGAATTTGACGCATACCGCGCTGATTGGCTGGGAGCCAAGGTCCGTTTTATGAAACTAACTAAACAGTTCACTTCTAGTGTTGGAGCCCCAATGCAACAAGAAAATACTCAGGCTGAAGCATCTGCTATCCTACTGAAGAAAATTCCAGCACCACTGGTGATACTCAGGCTGCTGAAGAAAATGCTAGTACCAGGGTTTATGACTGCATTCTAGCCGCTGAAGAAATTGCCAGGGCAACCACTAGTGTTGCGCCTGAAGAAAATGAAGAAGTCAGGGCAACTGCATCAGTTGTGCCTGAAGATCTTGTACCAAATTCCTCTGCTTCTCCTGCGCCTACACCATCTTCGATCCTTCCATCTGCATCAGATGTGAAGAAGACCAAGGCTGCAGAACGTGTAGCTGTGAAGAAAAGGAAGGAATCAACTACATCAGATTCTTCAGGTCTGAAGAAAATGAAGCCACTGATTAGCTCATTTGAAAATCCAATTGATGTTGTTCCTGTCTCATCTATGCCATAAAAGGACCTTGTTCCTTTTGATGAAGAATACATGATCCCAAGCGGATCCGATGAAGACATTCCTTCTACTGCTTCCTTAGAGCAGTTGGATGAAGAAATTGAAGCGGATGCAATCCCTTCAACACCAATAGTCTCATCGCCATGCCTCAGTTCACTGCTGAAGAGGCCGGCATTGAAGAAATGAATGAAGAGGAAGATGTGCGCATTGGATGCACAACTCTAGTGTTGAACGATGTCTTTTGGGAAAGTTAGCATCCCAATTATCCTCTGTTCACACCCCTACAACAAATTCCTCAGTACCCTATCACTACTGAAGTACAAATGGGATCTGAAGAACCTCATGCCACACCGTCTGTCCATGAAGAGATTCCAGCCACTAGTGCTGAAGGAAATGTAAATGAAGAATTGAAATCCCAGGCTGCCACTCAAGAAGAACCTGAAATTCCTCAGCTTGCAGAACCTGAGATCGAGGTCCCTGAGGTTGTGATGCAATTGACGGACACTCCTCACCCCAAGCCAAAGGAACCCTTCTCAAAGAGGCAAAAATTCAAGGCTGATGACTTCTTCGGCGAGCATGTATTCTTCACGGACTACAATCCTTATGACTTTGCTCGTCTTAGGAGGAAGCGCTTCTAGACTGCCAGCCAGGCCAATTTCTATTCTTCACTGCTTTTCAACAAGGATAAAGTCTTCTACCACGAGCATATTCCTCACGTGGACATGGAATCACTGCCTTGCTTCTCTCCTGTCCTCAGTGTGTGTCATGACGCAGGCCTCCTCAACTTTTGCTCTGATATTGTTGATTGGAATGAAGAGCTTATTCTTCAGTTCTACGCTATCCTACACATCACAGGTGATCCTGATGATATCAACACTTGCATACTGGACTGGATGACAGATAACACTCATTATAAAGCACCAGCCTCTGAATTACTTCACGCCCTACCCATCAGTCCACCTATAGGTGTCAAAACCTGCGGATCTCGGGTAGGGGGTCCCGAACTGTGCATCAAGGCTGGATGGTAACAGGAGACAAGGGACACAATGTTTTTTACCCAGGTTCGGGCCCTCTCGATGGAGGTAATACCCTACTCCTGCTTGATTAATATTGATGATATGAGTAGTACAAGAGTAGATCTACCACGAGATCAAGGAGGCTAAACCCTAGAAGCTAGCCTATGGTATGATTGTTGTGTATGGAGTTGATTGCCTACGGACTACAACCCTCTGGTTTATATAGGCACCGGATAGGGTTAGGGTTACATAGAGTCGGTTACAATGGTAGGAGATCTTGAATATCCGCATCGCCAAGCTTGCCTTCCACGCCAAGGAAAGTCCCTTCCGGACACGGGACGAAGTCTTCAATCTTGTATCTTCATAGTCCAAGAGTCTGGCTGAAGGTATAGTCCGGCTACCCGAACACCCCCTAATCCAGGACTCCCTCAGTAGCCCCTCAACCAGGCTTCAATGACGACGAGTCCGGCGCGCAAATTGTCTTCGGCATTGCAAGGCAGGTTCCTCCTCTAAGTCCTTCATAGAAGATTGTAAACACCAAGAGTAGTGTCCGGCTCTGCAAAATAAGTTTCCACATATTGCCATAGAGAGAATAATATTAACACAAATCAAATCTGCTGACGTATTCCGCAGTGCATCATCACACTACGGCCAAGTCCTTCACTCGAATCGTTTTCACCTTTCCACCTCAGCATGTTTTGCAAGGCGGTTTCCTTGGCACGTATTGTCAAAGCAGAGATCGTGTACCCCCCTTTTACAGGATTCTCATCAATACGGACGTGGGTAACTTAACCGCGCGACTTATCACGGCGCTTGGGAGGCAAGCGAGTTTTACTAGGCTGGTGGGGACGCACAACCGCATCCGCCCATATAAGGGGATAAGGATCCACCTTTTTACATATGCCTTCTTCCTCCTTTGCCTATCCATCTCCTGCGCACTCGAGATCCAGCGCCCAAGCCCGCACTTCCTACCTCAACCTTCTCCAGCAATGTCCGGAGTGGGAGGCAAGTGGATGGTCTCCTCCGTCATGGAGGGCCATGTCAAAAAGCTAAGGAAGGCCGGATACTTGTCCAAAGACATCGCGCACCGGCTTCCCGAGGAGGGGCAGCTTCTCCCCACCCCAAGGCCCCATGAGAGGGTAGTATTCCTTCCCCACTTCCTCCGCAGACTGGGTTTTCCACTCCACCCATTTGTCTGGGGGCTCATGTTCTACTACGGCCTGGATTTCCACGATATGGCCCTGAACTTCATCCTCAACATCTCGGCGTTTATCGTCGTGTGCGAGGCTTTCCTCTGCGTCCGCCCTCATTTCGGCCTCTGGCTCAAGACCTTCAACGTCAAGCCCAAGGTGGTGTGCGGCAGCCAGGCGGAGTGCGGAGGCGCCATGGCGGGCAAGATGTCCAACGTCCTATGGCTCGAGGGCTCCTTCGTGGAGACCCTAAAGGGGTGGCAATCATGGTGGTTTTACATCACCGAGCCGCGCGATCCGAAATGGATCGCAGCCCCCGAGTTCCGATCCGGACCCCCCACGCGGCTTATGTCCTGGAAAGAGACGGGCCTATCGTGGGGTGACGAAAAAGAGGTGACCGGATTGCAAACATGCATCCAGTCCCTGGCGAACAAGCCAATCCGGCTTGTTAATGTAATCCAGGTTATGCTCGTCCGCTGGATCCTCCCGTGCCAACAACGGGATTTTAATCTGTGGGAGTTCGTCCCAGCGCAGCACCAAACTCTTAACAGGCTCTTCGACACGACGTATGAAGATGTCTGGAAGGTGCTAACCAAAGGCGTCGAGGCTCCCACATCCGCTTCCGAGGACCGCGGATACAGCTCGCAGCGTCACGCTAGCGAGGTAAGCTATTTTCACCTTTTACAGAATGTTAAGTTTTTTCATAGTTTGACTCTATGCGGGATCTAAACTCCCTTACCTTCGACAGGCTTGGCGGGCGATATCCGGACCGATGAACTGTCCGGCTCCGCTGCCCGAAGACCCAGCCCCAGCTCTGCTAGCGAAGCTGCTGGTTCTGGCGCCGTATGTGGTGCTGGAGAAGAAGGCCAAGAAGAAGAAGGCCACGGGGACTCGAAAGAGTGCCCGTAACTGGTGGCGTCGGACTCGTCATCCGATGAGTCCGAGACGCTCTCCTCCCGTGAGAACGAGGGGGAGCAAGAAGAAAACTCTCCCCCTCCAGCGGGGGGAGGAAACAAAAGGAAGGCCGCCCCAACGGGGGAGGCCGAAGGGTCCAGGAAGAGGAAGACCCCTCTGCCGAACTACTCCCCCGACGCCGAAGAGGACGAAGAGGAGTGGCCGGATAGGGCCAAGCGTCCGGTGAAATTGTAAGTTCGGATATCAGAGTAACTCATGATGTTCCTTTGTTGCACAGCTTTCCCTAATGTCGAACGTAATTATGCAGCCCGCCCCGGGCCAAATTCAACGAATCGTCGGGCGGCTCCCTGGACTCATTGGACGTGAACTCAGTTCCACCCGCTGTCTCCCCCCGCACTGCAGACGACGCCGAAGTGGCGTCGCGACAAGCTCCGGGGCAGGAGGAGGTGGTCCCGAAGGAGCCACAAGGCAACCTCCCGGACTCCAGGAGTGAAGGGGATAAGGCCCACCAGGGCTCCAAGTCCGGCTTTGTGCCGGACACCGCGCCGGAATCTTCAACCATTCCGGACCAGGGTAGGCGAACTCCTTCCAAGAGGAGCAAGCCTTCTGAGCCGGCGGCCTCCGTCCAATCGGAGGTGCCGGACAATCTGCTTGAGGTGCTTGACGGCGCCTCCATTGATGAGGAGCACCGTACTATTATGAGTACGGTGATCCAGAAGGTTCAGTCCGCCAAGAGCGGACTGACTGAAGCTTGCGCTAGCCTTCTAACAGGCTTCGAGGTAAGTAAAAAATATGTAAGAATATAACCGCATAGACAGTAGCCCCTGATGCTCTGTTTGGTGTTCGGAAAGAAAAGCCGAATAGAGGATCTATTAAATTTCGCAAGAGTCTAACAACAAAGAGTCAATATGTGTATGCAGGCCTCGCTGCTAGCCACCGCCGCACTGACTGCGGAGGTGGGTGCCCTGAAACAGGGACTTGAGCGGACTGAGCAAGAGCTCGGCCTTGCCAAGCGGCAGCTCAAGGAGAAAGAAGGTAAGAAATACCTTACATAAAAAACTGCCTATAGAGAGGCGTGATTGCAAAAAATAACAGGATTGCACTGCTTATTGTAGGGGCCACTACTGAGGTGGCGACCCTTAAGCAGGCGCTGTCCGAGGCCGAAAAGAAAACGGCCGCCGAGCGCACCGAGCGAGAGAAACTTGGGGCTCAGGTCGGCGAGGTGCAGCAAGAGCTTCAGGCTCTCATGAAAAAACATGAGAGTTTGGAGCTTGAGTTAAAGACCCAAGCGTCCGAGCTCGCGGCGGCCCTTGAGACAGCCAAGTCTGCCAAGGCCGAAGCCCAAAAGGCCCTCCAAGAGTTGGAGGAGATGAAGAAGATAGCGGCGGGTAAGGCATTCTTTATGTAGAGTAGAAATATAAAAGTAAACTACTTGTTACTTACCCGAATCCGGAGTTCTCCAGGGGCATTCGCAGATCTTCCCCGTAGCGTATCCGACGCCGCTGCATTCTACCGAGCTGAAGAGGGCAGCTCGACGGAGAAGGTGTTCTGGTCTCAGTATGCTGAGGCCGGACACCCTGTGCCCTTGAGCGACCAGCTGAAACAGCTGGTCGAGCTCCACAAGGCGGCCGAACAGGCCATGAAGGGCTTCATAGTTCGGCTGTGGCCCGGAGAGGCCCTGCCTGGGAGCTACTTCGGGCTAGTGCAGCGGCTGGTGGAGGCCTGTCCAAGGCTCGAGGTCATCAAGCGCTCCGTCTACATCGTAGGTGCCCGTCGGGCCCTTGCCCGTGCAAAGGTGCACTAGGGTAAGCTGGATGGTGAGAAGCTTGTGAAGGACGGGCCGCCGCCGGGGAAGGAGCATCGCAAGCCCGAGAACTATTACAAGGATGTTCTTGCGGGTGCCCGCCTTGTGGCGGATGAATGTACCAAGGATGTAATTTTTGAATAAACTCGCTCGTTTTTATCCTGTGCACTGAAAACTTGTTCATAGGCGCTTTAAGCAATGCTTGTTGAATTTAAAATATTATTTTCTGTGCAGCCGTTTATCAAAAAATTGAGAGATGGCCAGTCGTCGGCTTCTGCCCCCATGCCACTAGTGCTGGGGTGTTCGGGATAAACCTGAGCGCTCTTTTTCCCATAGTTGGGTCCTTCGAGGGAGGCGCTCAGCACAACGAACCAGGCAATCGGACTATAATACTTGAACACTCTCACTTAGCCATAGAACTTTATAATTTTAAATTTCGGCGAAGCCCCTAGTTCGGAAGACCGAGTTCGGGGCGCTATCCATGCCTTGGCCAGACAAATCCGGCTCCTCGCTCGAAGCGGCATAAGTCTTTAGGGACTCGAAAAACCTCTCAAACAGCGACCGTTCTCTCGCCTCATCATGACAGTCAGTTTTAGCTTTCTTCACTGAGGTGCTTAACCCAGCTCAACCGGGGCGCAATCGCAGTGGTTCTCCTAGTGCTACCTTAGCCGATATAGCGGAACGTAAGGCACCAAAACATAGGAGCCGGGCAAACCCAACTATTTACCCAAATCATGATTCGGAGCCGATGCATATAGTGTTATAAGTTCGGGGTGCCGCACTTGTGAAAGTGTACGGACTTCTCACACCATATTAAAGGGTACTGAAGCCCCTGGCGTACTTGCTGTACCACAGTGTACGGGTGCAACATGTCATTAATGAACATATATATGAAAAGAGGATAATGCAAAAAATAGACAAAAAGCTATGCATTGTTTATAGAGAGGATATTTATCAAAGCCGAACGATACAAGTAGTGCGGTAAGCAAAAGATATTGTACTATTCAGTATGTCCTAACCAGGGGCAGGCCGCGGAATTGTATTTAAAATAGGTATACTGCTCATAATAGAGACCACCTGGGGGTTCCATAATGCGGCATGGCTTGTCTGCCTCCCTGGATCTTGCATCGTTTGTGTGGCAGTCGAATTGCCGAAAAGGTCGTCCGAAGTATGGAGTCCTGAAAGTAAGAAAAAAATTAAAAAAAGGAATCTGGCAGCCCCTAGTACGTTTTAAACCGTATTTTGGGCGTGCCTTTATTGTGCCCCTTCCCCTGTTCCCATGGTATTTCAAGGGCGTAGTTATGTACGCGAGGTACTGGTTTCGCTATGTCGCGAAAGCTGGGGTTGGGGCCGCATTGCTACGCTTGCTTAGAGTGTGCCAGGCGGTCCTGCTGTGGGTTACTCCGGGCGCGCTTGGCAGTCTAGTTTTTTAATGGCCGGACTGGAGAATTGCCTGAGAAGGCTACTTTGTACCTCCGCTGCGAGAGCCACCGTATGCTCCTCCGTACGGAGGGAGCGTTCGGTGTTTCCGTTGACCGTAATTACTCCTCGAGGGCCTGGCATCTTGAGCTTGAGATATGCGTAGTGCGGCACCGCATTGAACTTTGCGAATGCGGTTCGTCCGAGCAGGGCGTGATAGACACTGCGAAACGGGACTATATCGAAGATTAACTCTTCGCTTCGGAAATTGTCCGGGGATCCGAAGACCACGTCAAGTGTTACTGAGCCTGTACAGTTGGCTTCTACACCTGGTATAACGCCTTTAAAGGTCGTTCTCATGGGCTTAATCCTTGAGGGATCTATGCCCATTTTCCGCACTGTATCCTGATAAAGCAGGTTCAGGCTACTGCCGCCGTCCATGAGGACTCTTGTGAGATGAAATCCGTCGATGATTGGGTCGAGAACCAATGTGGCGAAGCCGCCATGACGGATGCTAGTGGGATGGTCCCTTCGATCAAAAGTGATCGGGCAGGAGGACCATGGGTTGAACTTTGGGGCGACTGGCTCCATCGCGTATACGTCCCGTAGCGCACGCTTCCGCTCCCGCATGGGAATGTGGGTTGCGTATATCATGTTCACCATCCGCACTTGTGGGGGAAAGCCCTTCTGTCCATTGTTGTTCGGCGGCTTGGGCTCCTCGTCGTCGCTGTGCAGCCCCTTGTCTCTGTTTTCGGCCCTTAACTTGCCTGCCTGCTTGAACACCCAACAATCCTTGTTAGTGTGATTGGCTGGCCTTTCGGGGGTGCCATGTATCTGGCACAAGCGATCGAGTATTCGGTCCAAACTGGACGGGCCCTGAGTATTCTTTTTGAATGGCTTTTTCCGCTGACCGGATTTATAGCCTTTGAATCCGGCATTGACTGCCGTGTCTTCATTGCTGTCGCTGTTAACGCGGTGTTTTTCCTTATTCCGACGTGTCTTGCCACTTTTGTCCTTGGTATCCGAATTACCAAGGGGTCTTTGATAAGTTGTTACTGCGAGCTAGCCAGCTGTCTTCTCCCGCGCAAAAGCGGGTCATGAGTGTCGTGAGGGCTGCCATGGATTTCGACTTTTCCTGCCCCAGGTGCCGGGCAAGCCACTCATCGTGGATGTTATGCTTGAAGGCTGCTAGGGCCTCTGCGTCCGGACAGTCGACTATCTGGTTTTTCTTTGTTAGGAACCGTGTCCAGAATTGTCTGGACGATTCTTCTGGCTGCTGAATTACGTGGCTTAAGTCGTCGGCATCCGGCGGTCGCACATAAGTGCCTTGGAAGTTGTCGAGGAATGCGGCTTCCAGGTCCTGCCAAGAACCGATTGAGTCTGCTGGCAAGCTGTTAAGCCAATGCCGGGCTGGTCCTTTAAGTTTGAGCAGGAGGTATTTGATGGCGTGTAGATCATCGCCACGTGCCATGTGGATGTGAAGGAGATAATCCTCGATCCATACCGCCGGGTCTGTTGTGCCATCGTATGATTCGATGTTTACGGGTTTGAAACCCTCTGGGATTTTATGATCCATTACTTCATTCGTGAAGCATAGCGGGTGTGCCGCGCCTCTGTACTAGGCTATATCGCGACGCAGCTCGGAAGAGCTATGTCTGTTGTGTTCGGCCCGTCCGGATTTGTTGTATCCGGAGTGAAGATCATTGTCACATGCCGTAGGGCGCCTGCACGATCCGTAGATCGATCTTGTTTGTCTTGCCTTATCCTCCAGTATATCTCGCAGGTCGGGCGCATTTTCCTGTGCCTTAGTTGAGCGGCGTCGGGGCATGGCTTGGGTGGAGGGCCGAGAGGCCTCTTTGTCGCGGCCGCGAGGTGGCCGGTCTGCCATGTCATGTGTTGGTGATGTAGGTGCTTCCTCCTCTCATCGGGGTAGCGGCCTGCGCTTCGGGTAACTCTTGGAGGGGCGTTCGAGTTCATACTCTGCGGTCGCAAGGACTTTAGTCCATTTGTCAGCTAGCAAATCTTGGGCAGCTCTAAGCTGTTGCTGCTTTTTCTTGAGGCTGCTTGCCGTGGCTAAAAGCCTGCGTTTAAAACTTTCTTGTTCGGCGGGGTCTGATGGTATGACGAATTCGTCGTCATCGAGGCTTGCCTCCTCTTCGGAGGGAGGCGTATAGTTATCATCCTCGACCTCTTGGTCTGCCGCTCTCTCATGAGGGCTGGCTTCTCCATCTTCCTGTGCCGAATCTTGCTGAGGTGGGTGTTCTTCGGCGCTATCCAGGGTAGTATTATCTCCCGTGCCGGAATCACCGTTTTTGCTTTGGCGGGATTTAGAGCGGCGCTACTGACGCTGACGCTTTGGCTGTTTCTTGGGGGCGTCATCCCCCACTATTCCATCGCCATCTCCATCTTTTGGAGTATCCACCATATATATGTCATATGATGAGGTGGCCTTCCAGCGCCCTACAGGTGCTGGTTCCTGTTCGTCTCCTAAATCGTCGTCCGTGCCGTCGATGTCTTCGGAGCTGAAGTCAAGCATGTCGGTTAGATCGTCAACAGTGGCTACAAAGTGGGTGGTGGGTGGGGTTTGAATTTCCTCATGGTCCGTATCCCACCCTCGCTGACCGTAGTCCGGCCAGGGCTCTCCTGATAAAGAGAGAGACTTAAGAGAATTTAGGATGTCGCCAAAAGGCGAATGCTGGAAGATGTCTGCTGTGGTGAACTCCATTATCGGCGCCCAATCGGATTCGATTGGCAGGGGCGCGGGGGGTTCGGAGTCCGGGGAGGAGTCCGGATCCTCGGAGTCACGGGTCATGCAGAGTGCGGGGCTAGCGTTCGGCTCGATCGCTTCTGGGATCGCAGCCCCCAAGGTGACGTCCAACCGCTCATCCTCGATTGGCACAATAGGCTCCGAGTTAGGGGTCGGAACCGATGCGGTGCGGCCTCCAGGACACTGTCCGGGGGCAGAGCTAGATCATGCCCTCGAGATAGTGCGGCGCGCTTGGCCGTGGCTCGAGCCCGTCGAAGATCAAGTCTCCGCGGATGTCAGCCGTGTAGTTTAAGCTTCCAAACCTGACTTGATGGCCAGGGGCGTAGCTTTCGATTTGCTCCAGGTGGCCGAGCGAATTGGCCCGCAGAGCGAAGCCGCCAAAGACGAAGATCTGTCCGGGGAGAAAAGTCTACCCTGGACCATATCGTTGTTGATGATCAAAGGAGCCATCGGGCCTAAAGGCGACGACGCAGAGGAACTCTCAATGAAAGCACCAATGTCGGTGTCAAAACCGGCGGATCTCGGGTAGGGGGTCCCGAACTGTGCGTCAAGGCCGGATGGTAACAGGAGACAAGGGACACGATGTTTTTTACCCAGGTTCGAGCCCTCTAGATGGAGGTAATACCCTACTCCTGCTTGATTAATATTGATGATATGGGTAGTACAAGAGTAGATCTACCACGAGATCAAGAGGCTAAACCCTAGAAGCTAGCCTATGGTATGATTGTTGTGTATGGATTTGATTGCCTACGGACTACAACCCTCCGGTTTATATAGGCACCGGATAGGGTTAGGGTTACATAGAGTCGGTTACAATGGTAGGAGATCTTGAATATCCTCATCGCCAAGCTTGCCTTCCACGCCAAGGAAAGTCCTTTCCGGACACGGGACGAAGTCCTCAATCTTGTATCTTCATAGTCCAGGAGTTCGGCTGAAGGTATAGTCCGGCTACCCGAACACCCCCTAATCCAGGACTTCCTCACCACCCCTTGAAGGAGCTCGCTGTCTGTACCAGGAGCCTGAACTCACTGCCCATTACATGCAAGTGCTGATGAAGCCCCTGAAGACCGGTCAAGCGCCAAGGACCAAATTCCTCATGAAGGAATTGCTATATGTGCCCAGAACAGTCTATCGCATTCTGACGAGGACAATGAGTCCTATCAAAGGCCACGACTCGTCTAATGAGGAAATTGTTGGCATCATGAAGAATCTGCTATTCAACATCATACATGGCATTCCTTTCAATTATCATGATTTCTTCATGAGGACTCTGGCAAATGTTGCACTCTCTCCGTTTGAGTTGAAGCCTTATGCTCCTTGGATTATGAGATTCCTCAGAACAAGGTCTTCACTAAACTACAAGGCTGACTTTTAGAATCACCTCAGCTACCTGCCCCCAATTGAAGTCCTCAAGCAGACTTATTCCTCAGCTGATGAAAAGGGCAAGGCATCTGCTGTCATTGATGAAGGTATTCGTCCATTGGATGGTCAGTTTCGCAAAGCTGCATCTTATTCCACCAATGATGACTCTGCCACTCATGATTCTGCTGCACATGTATCCAAGCCAAATCCTCAAGCCACAGCTCCCAGGGTGATGAATGACCATGAGTTGCTTCTTAGTCTTCACCAGAAGGTGGATCGAAACCATAAATGGGTTAAGCGTCGGTTTGGTTCTCTTCTTCACAACATGACTGCTACACATAATGAAGTGAAGAAAAACCATTACTACCTCCATGAAGTTTTCGGTCGCACCTGGGCTATCTTATCACATCTGTATGGTGAAGAAGATCTGAAGCAAATGGGTCTCAAGGAGAACTTTGATTGGTCTACACCTCCAGCGAAGAAATTCAAGAAAGTCAAAGTTCTTTCCTTGGTGGCCAGCTCATATTCTTCATCCCGCGACACCGATGAGTTTGAAGACTTGGATGACACTACTGCAGGCCCTACAACAACCAACGACCCCAACAACATTGGTGCTCCTCCATCAACTTGATATTCTTCAAGGGTGTTAGTCCTCATTTTTTGACCCTTTTGGTCATTCGATGACAAAGGGGGAGAAATTTGAGTTAGTCTTCAAGTGGGTCTACCTATATTGGCATTTTTTCTAAGTTACAACTCTCGTTCTTTTGAAGACTTCGCTAGATCGAGTTGTAAACTTAAACTCTATGGTGGTCTGATACTTTTGCTGAGTTTTTCTGCATGCTTATTCCTCATTAATGTTAATGCACGCATGCTGAATTACATCAGTCATCATATTTCATCATGAATTTAAAATTCTTCATATTATATGTTAAATGCATGTATGAATTACAAGATATAGGGGGAGATCTCCATGATTCTACTCTTCAAAATGTGCATTGCCTCAAAAGCAAATTCCTCACTATGCACATCTTCAGGGGGAGTTCTTCTATATCTTGCAATCAAATTCCTTAATTTCAGTATTTACACTTCATATGTTTATCCCCATTGAAAACTTAACCTATATTGTCATCAATCACCAAAAAGGGGGAGATTGTAAGTGCATCTAGTGCCCCTTAGTGATTTTGGTGTATTGAAGACTTATAGGGTAAGGGACTGATGCGTTTGTGAGTGTACACAGGTCTATAAGTCTATGAGGAGTTTGATATTTACAGAGAAAGTCGACCCCTAAAAATGAAGTTCTTCGACTGAAGACTTTGGATTTCTGAAGACTTTTTGAAGACTTTGAAAGTGAAGGAATTGGTGTGATCCTGAAGACGTGGTATTCATTCGAGGAACATGAAGCATGAAGACTTTTGTTTTCGTAGTTTCATTTTCTCTTTCTTGAGTTAGAGGAAACACCGTACTATTAAAGGGGGTCGAGGAAATACTAAGGAAAAATTTCCATGTGATGCTCAACTCAAATCCTACACCTACCAATCCCTTCGAGTGAAGCCATTGGAAATCTCATACAGTTCGGTCAATTTCTTCAGTAGCAGAGATGAAGTTCTTCTGGTCTCTGAGGAATTTGTTCTAACTAAGGAGTTAAGAATTAACCAGTGTGGATTACCTACACAGTGAGGAACATGATAGCCCTGAGGAATTTGATACTCAAAATTCCGACCGTTGCTGTGCTATGCGCCAGCTATCCCAAAATATCTACCCACCTAACGGTCATATCATTGAAGGGCATTTATGTCTTATCATGTCGGGCTGCTCCCTAGGCTATAAATAGCCGCCCCCTACAACCACTAGCTGGTTGGCTGCTCCGAGAGAAACTGACACTTGTCATTTGAGAGCATCCCAACCTCCGAGGACTTTGAGTGAAAATCATCAAGTGAGGAAAACCCAAACCAAACACCTACAAACCCAAAGTGATTGAGCATCACTGAAGATATTGATCCTGCATGGATTCGACGGTTGTTACCTTTGAAGACTATGCATCTTCCAGACAGTTAGGCGTCATGCTCTAGAGCATCCAAGAGGAAATTGTGGATCGCTGAGTGACCGAGTCTGTGAAGGTTAGGAAGTCACCTGAAGACTTGCCATGAGTGATTGGGTGAGGTCTGTGTGACCTTAGCTCAAGGGGAATACGATGAGGACTGAGTGTCCCGAGCTACGTGTTCAGGACTGGGTGTCCGGGACTGTGTGTCCTCAGGTTTAAATACCTAGCCGCCCTAACCAGACGTACAACTATCACAGTAGTTGGAACTAGTCTACCAAATCATTGTCTTCACCGAGCTAACTGGTTTCATTTCCTCAACCCTTCCATTTCCTCATTTCCGTGTCGTGTGATTGTTCATATCTATTTGAAGAATTTGACTGAAGACTTTCCCTATTTCCTCAGTTCAATTTCTTCAGTCTGTTTGTCTTTATCATGTGTTATCATGTGTTTACGCTTTCTGTATTTTGTGCTTGTTTTCATTTCATCATGGAGACCATGCTCATGCACTGTTATGTTTACTTCTGAGTACTTATTCCGCTTCAAGTATTTCTCCACTCAGGAATTTCCTCACCCTGAAATTCCTCAGTGAAGAATTCATAAAAATCGCCTATTCACCCCCCTCTAGTCGATATAACGCACTTTCAACACCGCAAAAGAGTATTACATCGGATAGATCTCCAAGAACATCGAGGAGAACATGGTATTGAGAATCAAAGAGAGAGAGAAGAAGCCATCTAGCTACTAGCTATGGACCCATAGGTCTGAGGTAAACTACTCACGCTTCATCGAAGAAGCAATGGTGTTGATGTAGAAGCCCTCCATGATCGAATCCCCCTCTGACAGGATGTCGGAAAAGGCCCCTAGATGGGATCTCACTGGTACAGAAGGTTGCGGTGGTGGAGAAGTGTTTTCGTGGCTCTCCTGGTTAGTTTGGGAATATTTGAGAATATATAGGTGGAAGAAATAGGTCGGTGGAGTCACGAGGGACCCACAAGGGTGGGGGCGCACCCTACCCTCTGGGCGCGCCCTCCATCCTTATGGATGCCTCATGGCTTCCCTGACGTGCACTCCAAGTCCTCTGGATGTCTTTTTGTCCAAGAAAAATCATGGCGAAAGTTTCATTCCGTTTGGACTCCGTTTGGTATTCCTTTTCTACGAAACTCTAAAACAAGGAAAAAAACAGAAACTAGCACTAGGCTCTAGGTTAATAGGTTAGTCCCAAAAATAATATGAAATAGCACAATAATGCATATAAAAATATCCAAAACAGATAATATAATAGCATGGAACAATAAAAAATTATAGATACGTTGGAGACGTATCAGGGTTATACTTCTCTTGTTGAGGAACAAACTTCGTATTGGGGTATTGATCTTCTTCCCATTCAACTCCATTGGCATTGATCTTTCGTTCAAAACGAAGACCTTGATTCTTCCCATGTCTTCCTTGCTTGCGTACAATGTCCTCAAATTGCCTACTCCCGGCAAGGCTCTTCTAAACACCTTTCTCTATAATTCTCTTCCATAAGCTATTTTCTTGCTCAATTGTACCTTGGCTAAGAGTATCATTAGTGGAATCAAGAGAATTACTAGAAGCAACAATATTGGATTTAGCTCGGTTATTGTTACTACTAGAAGAAGAATCTTTATTGCTCTTGTTACTAGGTTTCACTTGTGGCATGTAAGTAGACAAGAGGAGACGTTTGGCAATGTAAGAAGAACTCTTCTTTCTAAGATCATCATTGATTGCTTTTAGGAACTCATGCTCTTGCTCTATCTTTAGCATCTTGAAGTGTAGCTTCTCGAAGCGTAGCTTCTCATGAGTTCTTAGGAGCTCTCTATGATCTTCTTGAGTTGTTTCATGAGCTAACTTAAGAGTGTTTAGTCCTTTAGTTAGATGTTCAATCTTCTTATTAGCATTGCCATTCATTTCATCTTGACTATCATGATTACTAGCAAGTTCATTATAGTTTTCATCACTATTTTTGTCAACAAGTAAATCATCATCACCTAGCAAATCATCTTTGTCACTATTGAAATCAAGATACTCAGGGTGTGATACCTTGGGGCCTTTAGCTATGAAGCATCTTCCAATTACTTCATTTGGTGAATAAAATATGTCTTGGGAGTTGGATGACAATAGTGCAAGGCTGGCAACACCTTCATCTTTAGTATATTTGGAGTCAGAGTGATAGCTTTGTTGGGGAACGTAGTAATTTCAAAAAAATTCCTATGCACACGCAAGATCATGGTGATGCATAGCAACGAGAGGGGAGAGTGTCGTCCATGTACCCTCGTAGACCGTTAAGCGGAAGCGTTATGACAACACGGTTGATGTAGTTGTACGTCTTCACGGTTGATCGATCCTCAGTACCGAACGTATGGCACCTCCGCGTTTAGCACACGTTCAGCTCGGTGACATCCCGCGAGCTCATGATGCAGTAGAGCTCGGGGAAGAGTTTCGTCAGCACGATGGCGTGGTGATGATGTTGATGAAGCTACCGTTTCAGGGCTTCGCCTAAGCACCGCTACAGTATGCCCGAGGTGGATTATGGTGGAAGGGGGCACCGCACACGGCTGGGAGAGATCAATGATCAACTTGTGTCTAGAGGTGCCCCCCTGCCCCCTTATATCAAGGAGCAAGGGGGGAGGCCGGCCGGCCCTAGAGGGCGCGCCGGGAGGAGGAATCCTCCTCCTAGTAGGAGTACGATTCCCCTCTTTCCTACTCCTACTAGGAGGGGGAAAGGAAGGGGGAGAAGGAGAAGGAAAGGGGGGTGCCGCCCCCCCTCTCCTAGTCGAATTCGGACCAGAGGGGGAGGGGGCACGCGACCTGTCCTGGCCGGCCCCTCTCTCTCTCTCCACTAGGGCCCAATGAGGGCCATTAATCCCCGGCGGGTTCCGGTAACCCCTCCAGCACTCCGGTAAAATCCCGATTTCACCCGGAACTCTTCTGATGTCCAAATGTATGCTTCTAATATATCAATCTTTATGTCTCGACCATTTTGAGTCTCCTCGTCATGTCCGTGATCATATCCGGGACTCCAAGCTACCTTGGGTACATCAAAACATATGAACTCATAATACTGATAGTCATAGAACTTTAAGCATGCGGACCCTACAGGTTCGATAACTATGTAGACATGACCGAGACATGTCTCCGGTCAATAACCAATAGCGGAACCTGGATGCTCATATTGGTTCCTACATATTCTGCGAAGATCTTTATCGGTCAATCCGCATAACAATATACGTTGTTCCCTTTGTCATCGGTATGTTACTTTCCCGAGATTCGATCATCGGTATCCCAATACCTAGCTCAATCTCATTACCGGCAAGTCTCTTTACGCATTACGTAATTCAACATCCCGCAACTAACTCATTAGTAACATTGCTTGCAAGGCTTATAGTGATGTGCATTACCGAGAGGGCCCAAAGATACCTCTCTGACAATTAGAGTGACAAATCGTATTCTTGATCTATGCCAACTCTACGAGCACAATCGGAGACACCTGTAGAGCACCTTTATAATCACCCAGTTATGTTGTGACGTTTGGTAGCACACAAAGTGTCCCTTCAGTATTCGGGAGTTGCATAATCTCATAGTCATAGGAACATATATAAGTCATGAAGAATACAATAGCAGTAAACTTAAACGATCAAGTGGTAAGCTAACGAAATGGGTCAAGTCAATCACATCATTCTCCTAATGATGTGATCCCGTTAATCAAATAACAACTCATGTCTATGGCTAGGAAACTTAACCATCTTTGATCAATGAGCTAGTCAAGTAGAGGCATACTTGTGACACGATGTTTGTCTATGTATTCACACATGTATTATGTTTCTGGTTAATACAATTCAAGCATGAATAATAGACATTTATTATGAAATAAGAAAATAAATAATAACTTTATTATTGCTTCTAGGGCATATTTCCTTCAGTCTCCCACTTGCACTAGAATCAATAATCTAGATTACACAGTAATGATTCTAACACCCATGGAGTCTTGGTGTTGATCATGTTTTGCTCGTGGAAGAGGCTTAGTGAGCTGGTCTTCAACATTCAGATCCGTATGTATCTTGCATATCTCTATGTTTCTCACCTGGACTTGACCCCGGATGGAATTGAAGTATCTCTTGATGTGCTTGGTTCTCTTGTGAAATCGGGATTCCTTTGGCAAGGCAATTGCACCAGTATTGTCACAAAAGATTATCATTGGACCCGATGCAGTTGGTATGACACCTAAATCGGATATGAACTCCTTCATCCAGACTCCTTCATTTGCTGCTTCCGAAGCAGCTATGTACTCCGCTTCACACGTAGATCCCGCCACGGCGCTTTGTTTAGAACTGCTCCAACTGACAACTGCACCGTTCAATCTAAATACGTATCCGGTTTGCGATTTAGAGTCGTCCTGATCAGTGTCAAAGCTTGCATCGACGTAACCATTTACGACGAGCTCTTTGTCACCTCCATAAATGAGAAACATATCCTTAGTCCTTTTCAGGTATTTCAGGATGTTCTTGACCGCTGTCCAGTGATCCACTCCTGGATTACTTTGGTACCTCCCTGCTAAACTAATAGCAAAGCACACATCATGTCTAGTACACAACATTGCATACATGATAGAGCCTATGGCTAAAGCATACGGAACACTTTTCATTTTCTCTCTATCTTCTGCATTGGTCGGGCATAGAGTCTTACTCAATTTCACACCTTGTAACACAGGCAACAACCCTTTCTTAGCTTGATCCATTTTGAACTTCTTCAAAACTTTAGCAAGGTATGTGCTTTGTGAATGTCCAATTAAGCATCTTGATCTATCTCTATAGATCTTGATGCCCAATATATAAGCAGCTTCACCGAGGTCTTTCATTGAAAAACTCTTATTCAAGTATCCTTTTATGCTATCCAGAAATTCTATATCATTTCCAATCAATAATATGTCATCCACATATAATATTAGAAATGCTATAGAGCTCCCACTCACTTTCTTGCAAATACAGGCTTCTTCAAAAGTCTGTATAAAACCATATGCTTTGATCACACTATCAAAACATTTATTCCAACTCCGAGAGGCTTGCACCAGTCCATAAATGGATCGCTAGAGCTTGCACACTTTCTTAGTACCCTTTGGATCGATCAAACCTTCAAGTTGCATCATATACAACTCTTCTTCCAGAAAACCATTCAGGAATGCAGTCCTTACATCCATTTGCCAAATTTCATAATCATAAAATGCAACAATTGCTAACATGGTTCGGAGGGACTTAAGCATCGCCACGGGTGAGAAGGTCTCATCGTAGTCAACTCTTTGAACTTGTCGAAAACGTTTCGCAACAAGTCGAGCTTTGTACAAAGTAACGTTACCGTCAGCGTCAGTCTTCTTCTTGAAGATCCATTTATTCTTGATGGCTTGCCGATCATCGGGGAAGTCAACCAAAGTCCACACTTTTTTCACATACATTGATCCCATCTCGGATTTCATGGCCTCAAGCCATTTTGCAGAATCTGGGCTCATCATCGCTTCCTCATAGTTCGTAGGTTCGTCATGGTCAAGTAACATGACCTCCAGAACAGGATTACCATACCACTCTGGTGCGGATCTTGCTCTAGTTGACCTACGAGGTTCGGTAATAACTTGATATGAAGTTTCATGATCATCATCATTAGCTTCCTCACTAATTGGTGTAGGTGTCACAAGAACCGGTTTCTGTGATGAACTACTTTCCAATAAGGGAGCAGGTACAGTTACCTCATCAAGTTCTACTTTCCTCCCACTCACTTCTTTCGAGAGAAACTCCTTCTCCAGAAAGGATCCATTCTAAGCAACGAATGTCTTCCCTTCAGATCTGTGATAGAAGGTGTACCCAACAGTTTCCTTTGGGTATCCTATGAAGACACATTTCTCCGATTTGGGTTCGAGCTTATCAGGTTGAAGCTTTTTCACATAAGCATCGCAACCCCAAACTTTAAGAAACCAAAACTTTGGTTTCTTCCCAAAGCACAGTTCATAAGGCGTCGTCTCAACGAATTTTGATGGTGCCCTATTTAATGTGAATGCAGCTGTCTCTAAAGCATAACCCCAAAACGATAGCGGTAAATCAGTAAGAGACATCATAGATCACACCATATCGAGTAAAGTATGATTATGATGTTCGAATACACCATTACACTGTGGTGTTCCGGGTGGCGTGAGTTGCGAAACTATTCCACATTGTTTCATATGTAAACCAAACTCGTAACTCAAATATTCTCCTCCACGATCAGATCGTAGAAACTTTATTTTCTTGTTACGATGATTTTCCACTTCGCTCTGAAATTCTTTGAACTTTTCAAATGTTTGATACTTATGTTTGATTAAGTAGATATACCCATATCTGCTCAAATCATCTGTGAAGGTGAGAAAATAATGATACCCACCGCGAGCTTCAATATTCATCGGACCACATACATCAGTATGTATGATTTCCAATAAATCTGTTGCTCGCTCCATTGTTCCGGAGAACGACGTTTTAGTCATCTTTCCCATGAGGCATGGTTCGCAAGTACCAAGCGATTCATAATCAAGTGATTCCAGAAGTCCATCAGTATGGAGTTTCTTCACGCGCTTCACACCAATATGACCCAAACGGCAGTGCCACAAATAAGTTGCACTATCATTATTGACTCTGCATCTTTTGGCTTCAACATTATGAATATGTGTATCACTACTATTGAGATTCAACACAAATAGACCACTCTTCAAGGGTGCATGACCATAAAAGATATTACTCATATAAATAGAACAACCATTATTCTCAGATTTAAATGAATAACCGTCTCGCATCAAACAAGATCCAGATATAATGTTCATGCTTAACGCTGGCACCAAATAACAATTATTTAGGTCTAAAACTAATCCCAAAGGTAGATGTAGAGGCAGCGTGCCGACGGCGATCACATCAACTCTGGAACCATTTCCCACGCGCATCGTCACCTCGTCATTAGCTAGTCTTCGCTTAATCCGTAGTCCCTGTTTCGAGTTGAAAATATTGGCAACAGAACCAGTATCAAATACCCAGGTGCTACTGCGAGCTCTAGTAAGGTACACATCAATAACATGTATATCACATATACCTTTGTTCACCTTGCCATCTGAGAGAGTCCTGGATTAGGGGGTCTCCGGACAGCCATACTATCTCCATTGGCCGGACTGTTAGACTATGAAGATACAAGATTGAAGACTTCGTCTCGTGTCCGGATGGGACTCTACTTGGCGTGGAAGGCAATCTAGGCAATACGTATATGGATATCTCCTCCTTTGTAACCGACCTTGTGTAACCCTAACCCTCTCCGGTGTCTATATAAACCGGAGGGTTTTAGTCCGTAGGACAACAATCACAACATACAATCATACCGTAGGCTAGCTTCTAGGGTTTAGCCTCTCTGATCTCGTGCTAGATCTACTCTTGTAACACTCATATCTTCAATATTAATCAAGAAGGACGTAGGGTTTTACCTCCATCAAGAGGGCTCGAACCTGGGTAAAACTTCGTGTCCCTTGCCTCCTGTTACCATCCGGCCTAGACGCACAGTTCGGGACCCCCTACCCGAGATCCATCGGTTTTGACACCGACATTGGTGCTTTCATTGAGAGTTCCTCTGTGTCGTCGCTGTTAGGCTTGATGGCTCCTACTATATCGATAGCGATGCGGTCCAGGGTGAGATTTTTCTCCCCGGACAGATCTTCGTATTCGGTGGCTTTGCACTGCGGGCCAATTCGCTTGGCCGTCTGGAGCAGATTGAAAGCTATGCCCCTGGCCATCAGGTCAGATTTGGAAGTTTGAATTACACGGCCAACATCCGTGGGGACTTGATCTTCGACGGATTCAAGCCATAGCCGGGCGCGCAGCACTGTCGTGATGGGTATGACCTAGCTCTGCCATCGGACGGTACCCCAGAGGCCGCGCCCGCATCAGCTCCGACCCTTAGCTCGGAGCCAGCTGCGCTAATCGAGGACGGGTGGCTAGACATCACCTCTGGGGCCGCAGTCCCACGATCGAGCCGAACACCAGCATAATCCTCTGCGCAGCCCGTGACTCCAAGGTTCCGGACACTCCTCCGGACCCCGAACCATCGGCGCCCCTACCAATCGAATCCGACTGGGTGCCGATCATGGAATTCACCGCCGTGGATATCTTTTGGCACTCGCCCTTCGGCGACATTCTGAATTCACTAAGGTCTCTCTCTGTCAGGAAAGCGCTGGCCGGATCATGGCCAACAGGACTAGGGTGCGGACGACGAAGAAATTCGACGCCCACCCACCACCCACTTTGTAGCCACTATTGATGATTTAACCGAAATGCTCGACTTCGACTTCGAAGACATCGATGGTATGAACGACGATGTAGGAGACGAACATGAACCAGCACCTATAGGGCACTGGAAAGCCACCTCGTCATATGACATATACATGGTGGATACACCCAATGAAGGCAACGGCGACGAGATAGCGGAGGATGACCCCTCCAAGAAGCAACCCAAGCGCTGCTGTCAACGGCGCCGCTCTAAGTCCCGCCAAAGCAAAAGTGGTGATACCGGCACATGAGATAATAACACTCCGGATAGCGCCGAAGACAACGAAAACCCCCTCCAGCAAGAGTTAGATCAGGAGGATGAAGGAGCCAGCTCTCCTGAGAAAGCGACTGGTGGAGAGGAGGAGGATGACAATTACATGCCCCCCTCCGAAGACAAGGCAAGCCTCGGCGACGATGAATTCGGCATACCAGAGGATCCCGTCGAACAAGAGCGCCTCAAGCACAGGCTTATGGCCACGACAAATAGCCTGAAGAAAAGCAGCAGCAGCGTCAAGCTGATCAAGATCTGCTAGCTGACAAATGGACTGAAGTCCTCGCAGCCGAGGAATATAAACTCGAGCGTCCCTCCAAGAGTTACCCAAGGCGCAGGTTACTACCCAGACTAGAGGAAGAAGCGTATGATACGGCTGATCGGCCACCTCGTGGCTATGATAGAGAGGCATTCCTACCGAACGCTCAGCCTCCGCCCCAATGCCATCCAAATAAAAAGGCATGGGGAGATACGCCAGACCTGCGAGACATATTGGAGGACAAAGCAAAGCATTCAAGATCGATCTACGGATCACGAGGGCGCACCACTCTACGAGACGGTAAACGTCACGCCGGATACAGTAAAAGCAAATCCGGCCGGGCCAAACACAGCGGGCAGGACCCACACGAGCTACGTCGTGATATAGCCCAATACAGAGGCGCCGCACACCCCTTATGCTTCACAGACGAAGTAATGGAACATCAATTCCCAGAAGGTTTCAAACCTGTAAACATTGAATCATACGACGGCACAACAGATCCCGCAGTATGGATTGAGGACTTCCTCCTCCACATCCACATGGCCTGCGGTGATGACTTACATGCCATCAAATACCTCCCACTAAAACTCAAAGGACCAGCGCGGCACTGGCTCAATAGCTTGCCAGCGGACTCCATTAGCTGTTGGGAAGATCTGGAAGCTACATTCCTCGACAACTTTCAGGGCACTTATGTGCGACCACCAGACGCCAATGACTTGAGCCACATAATTCAGCAGCCAGAAGAGTCGGCCAGGCAATTCTGGACTCGGTTCCTTACAAAGAAAAACCAAATCATCGACTGTCCGCATGCGGAGGCCTTAGCGGCTTTCAAGCACAACATCCGAGACGAGTGGCTAGCCCGGCACCTTGGTCAGGAAAAGCCGAAATCCATGGCAGCCCTCACGACGCTCATGACCCGCTTTTGTGCGGGAGAAGACAGCTGGTTGGCTCGCAGTAACAACATATCAAAGAACCATGGTACCTCAGATACCAAGGAAGGCAACAGCAGGTCACTTTGCAACAAGCATAAGCGGCGCATTAACGGCGAAAGTACTGAGGATACGGCAGTCAATGCCATATTCAAAGGCTCTAAACCCGGTCAGCGGAAAAAGCCATTCAAACAAAGTATGCCAGGTCCGTCCAGTTTGGACCGTATACTCGATCGCTCGTGTCAAATACACGGCACCCCAGACAAGCCAGCCAATCACACCAACAGGGATTGTTGGGTGTTCAAGCAGGCCGTAAAGTTAATTGCCGAAAACAAGGACAAGGGGCCGCATAGCGATGACGAGGAAGAACCCCGGCAGCCGCACAATGGAGGACAGAAGAGGTTTCCCCTGCAAGTGTGGACGGTGAACATGATATACGCAACCCACATCCCCAAGAGGGAGCGGAAGCGTGCGCTCAGGGACGTATATGCATTGGAGCCAGTCGCCCCAAAGTTCAACCCTTGGTCCTCCTATCCGATCACCTTTAATCGCAGGGACCACCCCACCAGTATCCGTCACGGCGGATTCGCCGCACTGGTCCTAGACCCAATCATTGACAGATTTCACCTCACTCGAGTCCTCATGGACGGCGGCAGTAGCCTAAACCTGCTTTATCATGACACAATGCGCAAAATGGGTATAGACCCCTCAAGGATCAAACCCACAAAGATAACCTTTAAAGGCGTCATTCCAGGCGTAGAGGCCCACTGCACAGGCTCACACTGGAAGTGGTCTTCGGATCCCCAGATAACTTCCGAAGCAAAGAGGTAATCTTCGATATAGTCCCGTTCCGCATTGGTTATCACGCGCTGCTCGGACGAACCGCATTCGCTAGATTCAATGCGGTACCACATTATGCATACCTCAAGCTTAAGATGCCAGGACCTCGCGGAGTTATTACAGTCAATGGAAACACAGAGAGCTCTCTCCAAACAGAGGAGCACACCGCGGGCCTCGCAGCAGAAGCGCAAAGCAGCCTCTCAAGGCAATCTACCAGTTCGGCGTTTCAAAGCCCGGACACCTTCAAGGGCGCTCGGGGCAATCGGCAAATAGACCGTCTGGTGTGATCTGAGCTTGCGTAGAAATACGGCGGCCACCCCAATCCCAGCCCAACGGCGTTGTTCGTGTCGCGCGTACATAATTACGCATTAAAAATACCATGGGAACAGGTGGGGAGGGGGGGCACAACTGCGGCACGCCCCAAAACGCGGCCTAAACCGCACCAGGGGCTTCCCGTTTGGTTATTTTTCTTTTTCTTTCAGGACTTCAATCTCTGGAAACACCGTCCGGCAGTTCTATTACCGAACACATGATACAGCAACCAAGGAGGCCGACGACTACGGAATTCCCAGGTGGATTACAGATTTCATATAATTCCTCAGCTCGCCCTTGGAAGGGACATAGTCCTACTCTTTTGCTCATTACACTATTTGTATCACTCTGCTTTAATGCAATTTTTTAATATACAATGCATGACATTACAACTATTATCGCATTTTTGTTATATGTATACATATCTATGTGTTCATTAATGACGCCTAGCAACCGTACACTCTGGTACAGCCAATGCACCAGGGGCTTACGTACCCACAATATGGTGTGAAAAGTCCGAACACTTTCACAAGTGCGGCACCCCGAACTTATAGCATTATATGCATCAGCTCCAAATCATGTCTTTGGTCAAATGTTGGGTTTGCCCGGCTCCTATGTTTTGGTACCTTACGTTCCTCTCCATTGGCTAAGGTAGCGCTAGGAGAACTACTGTGATTGTGCCCCGGTTCTGCCGGGCCGAGCACCTCAGTAGAGAAAGCTAAAACTGACTGTGATGATAAGGCGAGAGACTAGTCACTGTTCGGCGAGGTTTTTCGAGTCCCTAAAGACTTATGCCGCTTAGGGCGAGGGGCCGGCTCCGTCCGGCTTATAGGCGTGTATAGGGCCCCAAATTCGGCCTTTAGAACACTAGGGGCTTCGCCAAAATTTAAAATTATAGAATTCTATGGCTAAGTGAGAGTGATAAAGCAATATTAGTCCGGTTGCCTTGTTCGTTGTGCTGAGCACCTCCCTCGAAGGACCCAAATATGGGAACAAGAGTGCTCAGGTTTATCCCGAACACCCCAACACTAGCGGCATGGGGGCAGAAGCCGAGGACTAGCCATCTCTCAGATTGGATAAACAACCAAACAGAAGGCAATCTTTTAAATTCACACAAGCGTTGCATAGAGAATACGATACAAGTTTTCATACATACAGGACAAAACGAGCAAGTCTCATTCAAATATTACATTTTACGAACACTCATCCGCGATAAGACGGGCGCCCGGCAGAACACCCTCGTAGTACATCTCGGGGTGGCGGTGCTCCTTACCCTCCGGCGGCCCCTCCTTGATCAGCTTCACGGCGTCTAGCTTGACCCACTGCGTTTTTACATAGGCGAAGGCCCGGCGTGCACCTTCAATGCAGACAGATCGCTTGACGACCTCCAGCCATGGGCAGGCATCCACAAGCCGCCTCACCAGGCCGAAGAAGCTGTTTGGAAGGGGGTCGCCAGGCCACAACCGGACTGTGAAGCCCTTCATGGCCTGATCGGCCGCCTTATGTAGCTCGGCCATCTGCTTCAGCTGGTCACTCATTGGCACCGGATGTTCGGCCTCAGCATACTGAGACCAGAACAGCTTCTCCATCGAGCTTCCGTGCTCGTCCTGGTAGAACAGTGCGGCATCGGACACACTGCGGGGCAAATCTGTGAATGCTCCTGAAGATCTCCGGATTCGGGTAAGTAATCGGTAATTCACCTTTACATGCTTGCTTTGGATATAGAAAGCCTTACCCGCCCCTATCTTCTTCATCGCGTCGATCTCCTGAAGGGCCTTCTGGGCCTCGGCCTTGGCACTCTTTGCGCTGTCACGGGCCGCGACAAGCTCAGACTCTCTCGTCTTCAGGTCAAGCTCCAACGCCTCGTGCTTGGTCACGAGAGCCTGGAGCTCTTGCTGCACCTCGCCCACCTGAGCCTCGTGCCTCTCTCGCTCGGTGCGCTCCTGGGCCGCCTTTTCTTCGGCCTGGGACAGCGCTTGCTTCAGGGTCGCCACCTCAGTCGTGGCCCCTGGCAAACATACAATGATCCTGTCATTTAGCAATCACGTCCTTTTTCTCATCTACAGACGGGGTATTACTTACCCTTGTTCTCCTCGAGCTGCCTCTTAGCAAGGCCGAGCTCTTTCTGGGACCCCTCGAGGGCCTCCTTCAGTACGGCGACCTCCGCAGTCAGTGCGGTGGACGCCAGCAGCGAGGCCTGCATATGCATATTGACATGCTTATATTAGACTCGTGCGATATTATTTGATCCTCTGTTCGGCTTTTCTTTGTGAACACTGAACAAAGCATCAGGGGCTACTGTCTATGCGGTAATATTTCTACTACATTTTAAAACACTTACCTCGAAGCCTGTTAGAAGGCTAGTACAGGCTTCAGTCAATCCGCTCTTGGCGGACTGAACCTTCTGGATCACCGCACTCATGATAGTGTGGTGCTCCTCCTTGATGGAAGCGCTGCGGAGCGCTTCCAACATAGTGTCCAACGCCTCTGGATGGACAGAGGTCACCGGCACAGGCGTCTCACCTCCCTTAGAAGGGGACCGCCTACCCGAGCTCGGAGCTGTTGGAGGGTCCGGCGCGGTGTTCGGCTGAGGGCCAAACTCGGAGCTCTCAGGGACCCCGTCCCCTCGGCTCCCGGAGTCCGGAAGGTCGCCTTGAGGTGCCTCCGGGACTGTCCCCCCTTGATCCGGTGCCTCTTGAGACAGCACCTCGGTGTCGTCGGCTGAATGAGGGGAGGTGGCGGTCGGGACTGGATCGCTATCCATGTCCGACGCGCCCAGGGAGCCGTCCGAGGATACCTCGATATTGGCTCGGGGCGGCCTGCACAATTGAGTTCGGCATTAGGGAATGCAATGCGACAAAGGAATCCTATGGGTTACTTTGGTATCCGAATACTTACGATCTCCCCTGGGGCTTGGCCCTAGGAAACCACTCGACTTCACTTTCGTCGGCGGCGGTGGAGCTGTCCGGAAGGAGCGTCCTTCCCTTCTTGGACCCTACGGCCTCCCCAGTTGGGGTGGCCTTCCTTTTCTTGTCTCCCCCAGTCGGTGGGGGAGCCTCTTCTTCCTCTTCCTCATCTTCGGGGGAAGAGTGCGCCGCAGACTCGTCGGACGGTGAGTCTGATGACGCCTGGCGTCGGGAACTCTTTTGAGCTCCCTTGGCCTTCTGGGTCTTCCCCGAAACCTTATAAGGGGCCGGAGTCAACATCTTTGCCAGAAGGGCATCGGCAGGGCCTTCGGGCAAGGGAGCCGGATAGTTGATTTGTCCGGCCATCTTCTGCCAGTCCTGTTAACGGCACGGGAGTTTAGATCCCACATAGAATCAATCTATATACAAAACAAGTATCCTGTGAATGGTAAAACAACTTACCGCACTGGCATGGCGCTTCGCGCTGAATCCATGATCCTCAGTAATGGGGGGAGGGACCACAGCGCCCTTGAACAACACCCTCCAGGCATCTTCATGAGTCATGTCGAAGAGCCTGTTCAGAGTTCGGTGCTGCGCCAGATTGAACTCCCACAAGGTAAACTCCCATTGTTGGCACGGGAGTATCCGGCGAACGAGCATAACCTGGACTATGTTGACAAGCTTGAGCTTCTTATCCACCATGTTCTGAATACATGACTGGAGTCTGGTCGGCTCTTTTGAATTAGCCCAGGACAGGCCCTTCTCTTTCTAGGAGGTGAGCCGCATGGGGATGCCAGATCGGAACTCGGGGCCGCTACCCATGCGGGGTCGCGCGGCCCGGTGATATAGAACCACCCCGATTGCCACCCCTTTATGGTGTCCACGAAGGTGCCCTCGAGCCATGTGATGTTGGGCATCTTGCCCACCACGGCGCCTCCGCACTCTGCCTGGCGGCCGCTCACTACCTTCGGCTTGACATTGAAGGTCTTCAGCCATAAGCCGAAGTGGGGCTTGATGCGGAGGAAGGCCTCGCACACGACGATGAACGCCGAGATGTTGAGGATGAAGTTCGGGGCCAGATCGTGGAAATCCAGGCCATAATAAAACATGAGCCCCTGAAAGAAGGGATGGAGAGGTAATCCCAGTCCGTGGAGGAAATGGGTGAGGAATACCACCCTCTCACGGGGCTCGGGGGTGGGGATGAGTTGTCCCTCATCTGGGAGCCAGTGCGCGATATCGTCGTGCAGGTATCCGGCTCTCCTCAGTTTCTTGACGTCTCCCTCCGTGACGGAGGAGACCATCCACTTGCCTCCCACTCCGGACATGGTTGGAGAAGGTTGAGATGGAAGTGAGGACTTGGGCGCTAGAGCTCGAGTATGCAGGAGCGGATGAGCAGAGGAGGAAGAAGGCGTGGATAGAAAGGTGAATCCTTATCCCTTTATACGGGCGGACAAAATTAAACGTCCCCACTTGCCTAGTAAAACTCGCTTATCCCCCAAGCACCACAATTAATGGCGCGGTTGGGTTACCCACACCCGTATTGATGAGAATCCCGTAATGAGGGGACATGATCTCTGCTTTGACAAGACGTGTCGAAAAACTGCCTCGTGTTATGTGCGGGGCTCGTTAAAAGAAACGGTTCGAGTAGTCACCGGGCCATGATATGACGTCATGCTGTTAAAACAAGCCAGCAAATTAGATCTGCGAAAAAACATTATTCTCTCTACGGTGAAATGTGGGACTTATTTGGCAGGGTCGGACACTATCCTCGTATTCAACTTCTTTTGTAATGTATTCGGAGAAGGAACCCGCCTTGCAATGCCGAAGACAACTGCGCGCCGGACTCATCGTCATTGAAGCCTGGTTCAGGGGCTACTGAGGGAGTCCTGGATTAGGGGGTCTCCGGACAGCCGGACTATCTCCATTGGCCGGACTGTTAGACTATGAAGATACAAGATTGAAGACTTCATCTCGTGTCCGGATGGGACTCTACTTGGCGTGGAAGGCAAGCTAGGCAATACGTATATGGATATCTCCTCCTTTGTAACTGACCTTGTGTAACCCTAACCCTCTCTGGTGTCTATATAAACTGGAGGGTTTTAGTCCGTAGGACAACAATCACAACATACAATCATACCGTAGGCTAGCTTCTAGGGTTTAGCCTCTCTGATCTCGTGGTAGATCTACTCTTGTAACACTCATATCTTCAATATTAATCAAGAAGGACGTAGGGTTTTACCTCCATCAAGAGGGCCCGAACCTGGGTAAAACTTCGTGTCCCTTGCCTCCTGTTACCATCCGGCCTAGACGCACAGTTCGGGACCCCCTACCCGAGATCTGCCGGTTTTGACACCGACACCATCCTTCTTATCCGCCAAATACTTGGGGCAGTTCCGCTTCCAGTGACCAGTCCCTTTGTAGTAGAAGCACTCAGTCTCAGGCTTAGGTCTAGACTTGGGTTTCTTCTCTTGAGCAGCAACTTCTTTGCCATTCTTCTTGAAGTTCCCTTTCTTCTTCCCTTTACCCTTTTTCTTGAAACTGGTGGTCTTGTTGACCATCAACACTTGATGCTCCTTCTTGATTTCTACCTCCACAGCCTTTAGCATTGCGAAGAGCTCAGGAATCGTCTTATCCATCCCTTGCATATTATAGTTCATCACGAAGCTCTTGTAGCTTGGTGGTAGTGATTGAAGAACTCTGTCAATGACACTATCAACCAGAAGATTAACTCCCACCTGAGTCAAGTGATTATGGTACCCAGACATTTTGTGTATATGTTCACTGACAGAACTATTCTCCTCCATCTTGTAGCTGTACAACTTATTGGAGACTTCATATCTCTCAATCCGGGCATTTGCTTGAAATATTAACTTCAACTCTTGGAACATCTCATATGCTCCATGACGTTCAAAACGTTGTTGAAGTCCCGGTTCTAAGCCATAAAGCATGGCACACTAAACTATTGAGTAGTCACCAGCTTTGCTCTGCCAGACGTTCATAACATCTGGTGTTGCTCCTGCAGCGGGTTTGGCAACCAGCGGTGCTTCTAGGGCGTAATTCTTCTATGCATCAATGAGGATAATCCTCAAGTTACGGACCCAGTCCGTGTAATTGCTACCATCATCTTTCAACTTTGCTTTCTCAAGGAATGCATTAAAATTTAACGAAACAACAGCACAGGCCATCTATCTACAATAACATAGACAAGCAAAATACTATCAGGTACTAAGTTCATGATAAGTTTAAGTTCAATTAATCATATTACTTAAGAACTCCCACTTAGATAGACATCCCTCTAATCATCTAAGTGATCACGTGATCCATATCAACTAAACCATAACCGATCATCACGTGACATGGAGTAGTTTTCAATGGTGAACATCACTATGTTGATCATATCTACTATATGATTCATGATCGACCTTTCGGTATCAGTGTTCCGAGGCCATATCTGCATATGCTAGGCTCGGCAAGTTTAACCCGAGTATTCTGCTTGTGTAAAACTGTCTTACACCCGTTGTAGATGGACGTTGAGCTTATCACACCCGATCATCACATGGTGTCTCGGCACGATGAACTTTGGCAACGGTGCATACTCAGAGAGAACACTTTTACCTTGAAATTTAGTGACAGATCATCTTATAATGCTACTGTCCAACAAAGCAGAATAAGATGCATAAAGGATAAACATCACATGCTATCATTATAAGTGATATGATATGGCCATCATCATCTTGTGCCTTTGATCTCCATCTCCAAAGCACCGTCATGATCACCATAGTCACCGGCGCGACACCTTGATCTCCATCGTAGCATCGTTGTCGTCCCACCAACTATTGCTTCTACGACTATCACTATTGCTTAGTGACAAACTAAAGAAATTACAGGGCGATTGCATTGCATACAATAAAGCGACAACCATATGGCTCTGCCAGTTGCCGATAACTTTGTTACAAAACATGATCATCTCATACAATAAATATAGCATCATGTCTTGACCATATCACATCACAACATGCCCTGCAAAAATAAGTTAGACGTCCTCTACTTTGTTGTTGCAAATTTTACGTGGCTGCTACGGGCTGAGCAAGAACCGTTCTTACCTACGCATCAAAACCACAACGATAGTTCATCAAGTTAGTGTTGTTTAAACCTTCTCAAGGACCGGGCGTAGCCACACTCGGTTCAACTAAAGTTGGAGAAACTGACACCCGCCAGCCACCTGTGTGCAAAGCACGTCGGTAGAACCAGTCTCGCGTAAGCGTACGCATAATGTCGGTCCGGGCCGCTTCATCCAACAATACCACTGAACCAAAGTATGACATCCTGGTAAGCAGTATGACTTGTATCGCCCACAACTCACTTGTGTTCTACTCGTGCATATAACATCTACGCAATAACCTTGCTCGGATGCCACTGTTGGGGAACGTAGTAATTTCAAAAAAATTCCTACGCACACGCAAGATCATGGTGATTCATAGCAACGAGAGGGGAGAGTGTCGTCCATGTACCCTCGTAGACCGTTAAGCGGAAGCGTGACAACGCGGTTGATGTAGTCGTATGTCTTCACGATCGACCGATCCTCAGTACCGAACATACGGCACCTCCGCGTTCAGCACACGTTCAACTCTTCCCTAAGCACCGCTACAGTATGACCGAGGTGGATTATGGTGGAAGGGGGCACCGCACACGGCTGGGAGAGATCAATGATCAACTTGTGTCTGGAGGTGCCCCCCTGCCCCCGTATATCAAGGAGCAAGGGGGGAGGCCGGCCGGCCCTAGAGGGCGCGCCGGGAGGAGGAATCCTCCTCCTAGTAGGAGTACGATTCCCCTCTTTCCTACTCCTACTAGGAGGGGGAAAGGAAGGGGGAGAAGGAGAAGGAAAGGGGGGCGCCGCCCCCCCTCTCCTAGTCGAATTCGGACCAGAGGGGGAGGGAGAGCGCGGCCTGCCCTGGCCAACCCCTCTCTCTCCACTAGGGCCCAGTAAGGCCCATTAACCCCCGGGGGGTTCCGGTAACCCCTCCGACACTTCGGTAAAATCCCGATTTATCCCGGAACTCTTCCGATGTCCAAATGTGGGCTTCCAATATATCAATCTTTATGTCTCGACTATTTCGAGACTCCTCGTTATGTCCGTGATCATATCCGGGACTCCGAACTACCTTGGTTACATCAAAACATATAAACTCATAATACCGATCGTCACAGAACTATAAGTGTGCGGACCCTATGGGTTCGAGAACTATTTAGACATGACCGAGACATGTCTCCGGTCAATAACCAATAGCGGAACCTAGACGCTCATATTGGTTCCTACATATTCTACGAAGATCTTTATCGGTCAAACCGCATAACAATATACGTTGTTCCCTTTGTCATCGGTATGTTCCTTGCCCGAGATTCGATCGTCGGTATCCCAATACCTAGATTAATCTCGTTACCGGCAAGTCTCTTTACTCGTTCCGTAATGCAACAACCTGCAACTAACTCATCAGTCACATTGCTTGCAAGGCTTATAGTGATGTGCATTACCGAGAGGGCCCAGAGATACCTCTCTGATAATCGGAGTGACAAATCATATTCTTGATCTATGCCAACTCTATGAACACCATCGGAGACACCTGTAGAGCACCTTTATAGTCACAAAGTTACATTGTGACGTTTGGTAGCACACAAAGTGTTCCTTCGGTATTCAGGAGTTGCATAATCTCATAGTCATAGGAACATATATAAGTCATGAAGAAAGCAATAGCAGTAAACTTAAACGATCAAGTGCTAAGCTACCGAAATGGGTTAATTCAATCACATCATTCTCCTAATGATGTGATCCCGTTGATCAAATAACAACTCATGTCTATGGCTAGGAAACTTAACCATCTTTGATCAATGAGCTAGTCAAGTAGAGGCATACTAGTGACACTATGTTTGTCTATGTATTCACACATGTATTATGTTTCCAGTTAATACAATTCTAGCATGAATTATAAACATTTATCATGAAATAAGGAAATAAATAATAAATTATTGTTGCCTCTAGGGCATATTTCCTTCAAGCTTCTCTCAAATTAGTTGTCGGTGTCGGTTCCAGAAACCGATTCACCAACATGAGCATGGCTTCTTCTTGTGTAGCTCTTTGATGACTTGTCTTTCATTTCCGAATCCTTGCTTCTTTGAGAGGGTCTTCATTCATAACGATCATCTCTACTCCTCTCTCTCAGAGGTGATTCATCTATTCTACTCCTCCTTTGTGGTGAGTATTCTCTTTTCTTGTAGGGAGTCATACACTCATTGGAATAGTGTTTGAGTCTTCCCCACTTGTAGAAATTTTGATCACGACTAGAAGACCTTTTCTTATTGTAGGACCTTGACTTGGAGCTTCTCTCTTTTCTTATGCTCTTGTAGAACTTGTTGAATTTTTCACCATTAAGCTCAATTCTTCAATGGAGACTAACTTGTCACTTGATGTGGTAGGAGCATCACTTGAAGCTTTGTATGCACCACTTGACTAGTTGTGGAGCTCTTCCTTACCCTTGAGTGATATCTCATGAGCAAAAATTCTACCAATGAGTTCCGTGGGCTTGATATCTTTGTAATTGGGCATCATTTGGATCAATGTGCACACGGTATCATATTTGACATCCAAAGCTCTAAGGATTTTCTTGATGATGAATTTGTCGGTCATCTCTTCACTTCCAAAGCCGGCAATCTCATTTTGGACGAGAGCAAGCCTAGAGTACATTTCAGCGGCTCCCTCACCATCCTTCATCTTGAACTTGTCAAGTTGACTTTGAAGCACATCCAACTTGGATTCCTTGAGGACTCGGTACCATCGTGCATATCAACCAAAGTATCCCAAATTTCCTTTGCATTCTCAAGGCGGATGATTTCGTTGAATTCCTCGGGGCACAATCCATTGAAGAGAATATAACAAGCTTGATCATTGTATTGCATCATCTTCAATTCTTCCGCGGCCGCTTCACGATCCAGTTCTCTACCATCCTCGAATAATTCACCTTGCAAGCCAATACAAATAACAGCCCAAACAATAGGGTTATGAACAAAAATATGCATTTTCATCGTATGCTTCCAACTAGCAAAATTTGTACCATCAAAATAAGGACCTCTACGGTGATAGTTACCCTCACTAGACGCCATACTCTCCTAGGTTGTGAAACCAACGATATGATCACCAAAGCAATGGAAATCAAGGCTAACGGAGACCAAAGCTCTGATACCACTTGTAGGATAGAAAATATGTCTAGAGGGAGGGGGTGATTAGACTACTTCACCAAATAAAAATATTTCCTTTTCCTAGTTTTAGTTGTAGGAAGATTTGAGCAATTATGAAAAGTCAAGCAATCAACCTACACATGAAATTCTAAGTGTATAGCTGCGGAATGTAAAACATTGCATATGAAGGTAAATGGAAAGGTTTGGAGAAGGCAAACATAATTTAGACACAAAGATTTTTGGCGTGGTTCCAATAGGCGGTGCTATCGTACATCCACATTGATGGAGACTTCAACCCATGAAGGGTAATAGCCGCGCGAGTCCACGGAGGTCTCCACCCACGAAGAAGCAACCTTGTCTATCCCACCATGGCCATCGCCCACAAAGGACTTGCCTCACTCGGGTGGATCTTCACGAAGTAGGCAATCTCCTTGCCCTTACAAACTTCTTGGTTCCACTACACATTATGTCGGAGGCTCCCAAGTGACACCTAACCAATCTAGGAGACACCACTCTCCAAAAGGTAATAGACGGTGTGCTGATGATGAACTCCTTGCTCTTGTGCTTCAAATGACAGTCTCCCCAACACTCAACTCTCTCTCATAGATTTGGAAGAAGGATTTGAGTGGAAAGCAACTTGGGAAAGGCTAGAAATCAAGGTTCAAATGGTAGGAATGGTAACTCTTGATCTCAATACATGAGTAGGTGGTTTTCTCTCAAAAAATGAATGGTGGAAGTGTAGGCATGTTATGATGGCTCTCCTATTGAGGAAGAAGGGGTGGAGGGGTATATATAGCCTCCACACAAAATCCAACCATTGCACACTTTTGACCCATCTCGGTGGCACCGATCTGTGCAAAAATATGAACATTAGGAATCTCGGTGGGACCGAGGGGAACAACTCGGTGGGACCGATGTGCAAGGGCTTAGGGCAAACCTCATCCCGGTGGCACCGGTTGCATCATCTATGTGGAACCGAAGTGAAGCAATAAGGCAACAAAGAATCAGTCAAGCAATCTCGGTGAGACCGATTACAACATATTGGTGAGATCGAAGTGATTGCAACAAGTCTTAGAGAGCTGGCAAGGCCATCTCGGTGGCACCGAGATTCGTATCGGTGGAACCGAATTGTTAGGGTTTTGGTAGTGGCTAAGTCCAGATGAATTTTGTGGCTCTAAATGGGAAATTTTGGTGGGGCCCAGTTGGGAATTATGGTTTGGACATATTTGGGTAGAGAAAGTGGCTGAGGGTTTTGGAGCAATATCACTAAGAACTTGAGCAAATAGATCATTTAGCAACACCTCATCTCCTTTTAATAGTATTGACTTTCCTATGGACTCAATGTGATCTTGGATCACTTAAAAATGTAGAGTCTTGAGCTTTTGCCAATCCTTGTCCTTAACATTTTGAGGGGTCCACCTCTCTAGTCCATGCCATGCCAAATGATACGTCTCCAACGTATCTATAATTTTTTATAGTTCCATGCTATTATATTATCAACCTTGGATGTTTTATATGCATTTATATGATATTTTATATGATTTTTGGGACTAACCTATTAACCTAGAGCCTAGTGCCAGTTTCCGTTTTTTCCTTGTTTTAGAGTATCATAGAAAAGGAAAATCAAATGGAGTCCAATTGACCTGAAACTTCATGGAACTTATTTTTGGAACGGAATCCAAGAGACTTGGAGTAGACGTCAGGGACGCTTCGAGGGAGGCATGAGGCAGGGAGGCGCGCCCTACCCCCCTGGGCGTGCCCCCACCCTCGTGGGCCCCTTGTGGCTCCCCTGACCGACTTCTTTCGCCTATATATGTCAATATACCCTAAAAACTTCGAGGAGCAGAATAGATCGGGAGTTCCGCCACCAAAAGCCTCCATAGCCACCGAAAACCAATCTAGACCTGTTCCGGCACCCTGCCGGAGGGGGGAATCCCTCTCCGGTGGCCATCGTCATCATCCCGGTGCTCTCCATGACGAGGAGGGAGTAGTCCACCCTTGGGGCTGAGGGTATGTACCAATAGCTATGTGTTTGATCTCTCTGTCTCTCTCTCGTGTTCTTGAGGCGGCACAATCTTGATGTATCGCGAGCTTTGCTATTATATTTGGATCATATGATGTTTCTCCCCCTCTACTCTCTTGTAATGGATTGAGTTTTCCCTTTGAAGTTATCTTATCGGATTGAGTCTTTAAGGATTTGAGAACACTTGATGTATGTCTTGCACGTGCTTATCTGTGGTGATAATGGGATATCATGTGATCCACTTGATGTATGTTTTGGTGATCAACTTGTGAGTTTCGTGACCTCGTGAACTTATGCATAGGGGTTGGCACACATTTTCGTCTTGACTCTCCGGTACAAACTTTGGGGCACTCTTTGAAGTTCATTGTGTTGGTTGAATAGATGAATCTGAGATTGTGTGATGCATATTGTATAATCATACCCACAGATACTTGAGGTGACATTGGAGTATCTAGGTGACATTAGGGTTTTGGTTGATTTGTGTCTTAAGGTGTTATTCTAGTATGAACTCTATGATAGATTGAACGGAAAGAATAGCTTCGTGTTATTTTATTACGGACTCTTGAATAGATTGATCAGAAAGGATAACTTTGAGGTGGTTTCGTACCCTACAATAATCTCTTCGTTTGTTCTCTGCTATTAGAGACTTTGGAGTGACTCTTTGTTGCATGTTGAGGGATAGTTATATGATCCAATTATGTTATTACTGTTGAGAGAACTTGCACTAGTGAAAGTATGAACCCTAGGCCTTGTTTCAACGCATTGCAATACCGTTTGTGCTCACTTTTATCATTAGTTACCTTGCTGTTTTTATATTTTCAGATTACAAAAATCTATATCTACTATCCATATTGCACTTGTATCACCATCTCTTCACCGAACTAGTGCACCTATACAATTTACCATTGTATTGGGTGTGTTGGGGACACAAGAGACTCTTTGTTATTTGGTTACAGGGTTGTTTGAGAGAGACCATCTTCATCCTACGCCTCCCACAGATTGATAAACCTTAGGTCATCCACTTGAGGGAAATTTGCTACTGTCCTACAAACCTCTGCACTTGCAGGCCCAACAACGTCTATAAGAAGAAGGTTGTGTAGTAGACATCAAGCTCCTTTCTGGCACCGTTGCCAGGGAGGTTAGCGCTTGAAGGTATATCTTTAGATCTTGCAATCGAATCTTTTAGTTTCTTGTTTTAGCACTAGTTTAGTTTATAAAAGAAAATTACAAAAAAATGGAATTGAGTTTGCCTCATACGCTTCATCTTTTTAATATTTTTCGTGAGAATGATGGAAAGGAAAATTGTTCCCACGTGCTAGAAGAAGAAGTCTAGAAAATGTTTTGCACTAAATCTTTGAATGATGAGGATGATTGCAAAGTTGTTAGTACGAACTCCTTGAATATCCATAGTACTAATGATGATTGCACTAGTCATAATGAAAATGTCTCTTATAAGCATGTCAATTTTTGTGGAGTGCATAGAGTTTGCAAGTACACACCAAATAGGGAAGATAGATTTTGCAAGAGGCATAAGTATTTGGAAACTAAATGCTTGCAAGAGAGGCTAGATGTTTGTGCCAAAAATTTAAAATTTCTTCACCATACTTGTGAACTTTGCAAGGAACATGGTCATTTAAATCTTCGATGCAAATTGTTCCATGACCGTATCGTGTCCAAAAATTGTGATGATTTGATTTCCCTTGCACATCATAATGAACTTAGTTTGGTTTTGGGTTATGAAGAAATGAAACGTACAACTAAGCATATTCCAGAATATAACCTTCAGAAATTCCTCGATATTGATCTAGAACAAATTTATATGTATTGTGCGGTGAGTTGCATTGAAAATCCTTATATTGCCAATTACATAAAGAAAAGAAAACAAATAGAAGATGAAGAGAATACTAACGAAAGGGAAGAGACTTCCCAATATTCTCCTATTATTTATTATGATAAATCAGGTAACGAGGAGGAGCCTTCTATTCAACCAATCTCATTAATAAGGAGCTACAAAAAGAGGATTGAACCCACACATGATGTGAAGAATAAAAAGAAAATACGGAGAAGTAAAGGTAGAAAGGTATCTCTCCCAAATGATAATTGTTATACTATTGGTGCTATCCATACTATTAATGATGAGAGTGATTATGCTTATGATATGAAAAGGCCCAAGCTTGGGGATGCTATGTTTGATGAAGATGATGTTTTTGAGAATATATTTGCTGCAATTAATGTTTGTTCCAAGCTTGGGGATGCTACGTTTAATGCAGGTGATATTTTTAGTCTCCCAAGTTTTTGATATGCAAATTTATAATGATGATAGCATGCTTCCTACTTATGATGATTATATTGATGAAAGTGGGTTTGGAAGAGTGTCAACTTTAGGAAGTAATGATCCCACTATTTTGGAGGATGTTGAATCTTATTATGATAATTATGAAACTGGATTTGGAGAGGTCATGACTTTATTTAGTGATGATTCCACTATCTTGGAAGAGGTTTCAAAAGATTATGATTAGAACAAAGTTGCTACTTGTGATAATTATTGTGATGATACATATGATATAAAAAGTAGTGATGATTATATTTATAAAACATTTCATGATTATGATTACTGTTTTCTGAACATTACTCTTTTAATGTGGAAACAATTTATAGTATTCGAGTCTCTTATGATACTCCCGCTATTCCGATTGAGAAGAATTTTGCTTATGCAGAGAGTAGTAAATTTTTTATGCCTGTAGATCATGAAAAGAATGCTTTAGGTTCTGGTTATATTGTTGAATTCATTCATGATGCTACTAAAAATTATTATGAGGGAGGAATATATGCTTGTAGGAATTGCAATAATATCAAGTTTCCTCTCTATGTGCTTAAAGTTTTGAAGTTATGCTTGTTTTGCCTCCTATGCTAGTTGATTATGGTTACCACAAGTTGTTTGCTCACAAAATCCCTATGAATAGGAAGTGGATTAGACTTAAATGTTCTAGTCATATTCTTCATGATGCTCTCTTTATATTTCAATTCTTATCTTTTATGTGAGCATTATTGAAATCATCATGCCTAGCTAGGGGCGTTAAACGATAGCACTTGTTGGGAGGCAATCCAATTTTATTTTTGCCCCTTGTTTTTTGTTCCTGTTTAGTAATAAATTAATCATCTATCCTCTGTTATTATTGTGTTTTTTATGTTTTAATTAGTGTTTGGCCAAGTAAAGCCTTTAGGATCTTCTTGGGTGATTGTTATTTGATCTTGCTGTAAAAAACAGATAGTATGCGCTCACAAGAATAATTTTCATTTTTTACCAGAGAGCGATAAAATAGCAATTCCACTTGCAGCAGATTAATAAAAAATTGCCTAGGACTTCCAAATTTCTCAGGATTCTTGGAGTTACAGAAGTATTCGAAACCTACAGATTACTACAGACTGTTCTGTTTTTGATAGATTCTGTTTTTCTATGTGTTGTTTGCTTATTTTGAAGAATCTATGAGTAGTATCGGAGGGTATGAACCATAGATAAGTTGGAATACAGTAGATATTACACCAATATGAATTTAGAATGAGTTCATTACAGTACCTTGAAGTGGTGATTTATTTTCTTATACTAACGGAGCTTACGAGTTTTCTGTTAAGTTTTGTGTTGTGAAGTTTTCAAGTTTTGGGTGAAGATTCGATGGACTAAGGAATAAGGAGTGGAAAAAGCCTAAGCTTGGTGATGCCCAAGGCACCCCAAGGTAAAATCCAAGGAAACCAAAAAGCCTAAGCTTGGGGATGCCCCGGAAGGCATCCCCTCTTTCGTCTTCGTTCATCGGTAACTTTACTTGGAGCTACATTTTTATTCACCACATGATATGTGTTTTGCTTGGAGCGTCATTTTATTTTCTCTTGTTTTGCTTGATGTTTGAATAGAATACCAACATCTTAAATTCTTAAATGTTAGAGAGCCTTCATATAGTTGCATAATTATTCGACTACTCATTGATCTTCACTTATATCTTTCGGAGTGGTTTGTTGTTGCTCTAGTGCTTCACTTACATCTTTTTAGAGCACGGTGGTGGTTTTATTTTATAGAAATAGATGAACTCTCATGCGTCACTTATATTATTTTGAGAGTCCTAAACAGCATGGTAATTTGCTTTGGTTATGAATTTAGTCCTAATATGATGGGCATCCAAGAGGGATATAATAAAAACTTTCATATAAAGTGCATTGAATACTATGAGAAGTTTGATACTTGATGATTGTTTTGAGATATGAGGATGGTAATATTAGAGTCATGCTAGTGAGTAGTTGTGAATTTGAGAAATACTTGTGTTAAATTTTGTGATTCCCGTAGCATGCACGTATGGTGAACCGTTATGTGATGAAGTCGGAGCATGATTTATTTATTGATTGTCTTCCTTATGAGTGGCGGTCGGGGACGAGCAATGGTATTTTCCTACCAATCTATCCCCCTAGGAGCATGCGCGTAGTACTTTGTTTTGATAACTAATAGATTTTTTCAATAAGTATGTGAGTTATTTATGACTAATGTTGAGTCCATGGATTATATGCACTCTCACCCTTCCACCATTGCTAGCCTCTCTAATACCGCGCATCTTTTGCCGGTATCTTACACCCACCATATACCTTCTCAAAACAGCCACCATACCTACCTATTATGGCATTTCCATAGCCATTCCGAGATATATTGCCATGCAACTTTCCACCGGTCTATTTATTATGACATGCTTCATCATTGTCATATTGCTATGCATGATCATGTAGTTGACATTGTATTTGTGGCAAAGCCACTGTTCATAATTCTTTCATACATGTCACTCATGAGTCATTGCACATCCCGGTACACCGCCGGAGGCATTCATATAGAGTCATATCTTGTCTAAGTATTGAGTTGTAATTCTTGAGTTGTAAGTAAATAAAAGTGTGATGATCATCATTATTAGAGCATTGTCCCAGTGAGGAAAGGATGTTGGAGACTATGATTCCCCCACAAGTCGGGATAAGACTCCAGACGAAAAATAAAAAAAGAGGCCAAAAAAAGAGAAGGCCCAAAAAAACAAAAAAAAATGAGAGAAAAAGAGAGAAGGGGCAATGCTACTATCCTTTTACCACACTTGTGCTTCAAAGTAGCACCATGATCTTCATGATAGAGAGTCTCCTATGTTGTCACTTTCATATACTAGTGGGAATTTTACATTATAGAACTTGGCTTGTATATTCCAATGACGGGCTTCCTCAAAATTGCCCTAGGTCTTCATGAGCAAGCAAGTTGGATGCACACCCACTTAGTTCTTTTGTTGAGATTTCATACACTTATAGCTCTAGTGCATCTGTTGCATGGCAATCCCTACTCACTCACATTGATATCTACTGATGGGCATCGCCATAGCCCGTTGATACGCCTAGTTGATGTGAGACTATCTTCTCCTTTTTTGTCTTCTCCACAACCACCCTTCTATTCCACATATAGTGATATATCCATGGCTCACGCTCATATATTGCGTGAAGATTGAAAAAGTATGAGAACATCAAAAGTATGAAGCAATTGATTGTCTTGTCATCGGGGTTGTGCATGATTTAAATATTTTGTGTGGTGAAGATAGAGCATAGCCAGACTATATGATTTTGTAGGGATAGCTTTCTTTGGCCATGTTATTTTGAGAAGACATGATTGCTTTGTTAGTATGCTTGAAGTATTATTGTTTTTATGTAAATATTAAACTTTTTTCTTGAATCTTATGGATCTGAATATTCTTGCCAAAATAAAGAGAACTACATGGACAAATATGTTAGGTAGCATTCCACATCAAAAATTCTATTTTTATCATTTACCTACTCGAGGATGAGCAGGAATTAAGCTTGGGGATGCTTGATATGTCTCCAACGTATCTATAATTTTTTATTGTTCCATGCTATTATATTATCAACCTTGGATGTTCTATATGCATTTATATGCTATTTTATATGATTTTTGGGACTAATCTATTAACCTAGAGCCTAGTGCCAGTTTCTGTTTTTTCCATGTTTTAGAGTATCGCAGAAAAGGAAAATCAAACGGAGTCCAATTGACCTGAAACTTCACGGAACTTATTTTTGGAACGGAAGCAATCCAGGAGACTTGGAGTAGACGTTAGGGAAGCTTTGAGGGAGGCACGAGGCAGGGAGGCGCGCCCTACCCCTGGGAACGCCCCCACCCTCATGGGCCCCTCGTGGCTCCCCTGACCGACTTCTTTCGCCTATATATGTCAATATACCCTAAAAACTTCGAGGAGCAGAATAGATCAGGAGTTCCGCCACCAGAAGCTTCCGTAGCCACCGAAAACCAATCTAGACACATTCCGGCACCCTGCCGGAGGGGGGAATCCCTCTCCGGTGGCCATCTTCATCATCTCGGTGCTCTCCATGACGAGGAGGGAGTAGTCCACCCTCGGGGCTGAGGGTATTTACCAGTAGCTATGTGTTTGATCTCTCTCTCTCTCATGTTCTTGAGGTGGCACGATCTTGATGTATCGCGAGCTTTGCTATTATATTTGGATCTTATGATGTTTCTCCCCCTCTACTCTCTTGTAATGGATTGAGTTTTCCCTTTGAAGGTATCTTATCGGATTGAGTCTTTAAGGATTTGAGAACACTTGATGTATGTCTTGCACATGCTTATCTGTGGTGACAATGGGATATCATGTGATCCACTTGATGTATGTTTTGGTGATCAACTTGCGAGTTCCGTGACCTCGTGAACTTTGGGGCACTCTTTGAAGTTCTTTGTGTTGGCACACGTTTTTGTCTTGACTCTCCGTTAGAAACTTTGGGGCACTCTTTGAAGTTCTTTGTGTTGGTTGAATAGATGAATCTGAGATTGTGTGATGCATATCGTATAATCATACCCACGGATACTTGAGGTGACATTGGAGTATCTAGGTGACATTAGGGTTTTGGTTGATTTGTGTCTTAAGGTGTTATTCTAGTACGAACTCTATGATAGATTGAATGGAAAGAATAGCTTCGTGTTATTTTATTACGGACTCTTGAATAGATTGACCAGAAAGGATAACTTTGAGGTGGTTTCGTACCCTACAATAATCTCTTCGTTTGTTCCCCGCTATTAGAGACTTTGGAGTGACTCTTTGTTGCATTTTGAGGGATAGTTATATGATCCACTTATGTTATTATTGTTGAGAGAACTTGCACTAGTGAAAGTATGAACCCTAGGCCTTGTTTCAACGCATTGCAATACCGTTTGTGCTCACTTTTATCATTAGTTACCTCGCTGTTTTTATATTTTCACATTACAAAAACCTATATCTACTACCCATATTGCACTTGTATCACCATCTCCTCGCCGAACCAGTGCACCTATACAATTTACCATTGTATTGGGTGTGTTGGGGACACAAGAGACTCTTTGTTATTTTATTGCAGGGTTGTTTGAGAGAGACCATCTTCAGCCTATGCCTCCCACGGATTGATAAACCTTAGGTCATCCACTTGAGGGAAATTTGCTACTGTCCTACAAACCTCTGCACTTGGAGGCCCAACAACGTCTACAATAAGAAGGTTGTGTAGTAGACATCACCAAACATTGAACATCCTAAAATATTTATCTTGAGTAGACATTAGTTCAATGAGACTGAATTAGTTGCACTTTCAATTGCTCCTGCCCCTCTTCAATTCCGTTACCCAAATTTTAGTAGCAGCGGTATTTCAATTGTTGGCTCCACTCGTCCACCACCGACCTTATAGTAAAATTCCTGTAACTAAGACATTTGAACCGTTGCCCTCCCTCACCCACCACCATCTCCACGCACCATTACTCAAATTTTCAGTAGCCGCGACGCATCCTCAACACCACCCTGCCCCCCATAGTCCATCCCACCCTTCCCTTGCTCAAACCCTAGCTCACCATCGCCGCCGCCAACCCCTGTCGGTCTGCCCGTGCCTCCTACCTTAGATAATAAAGTTCAGGTTACCCTGCAATTCCCATACTGTCACCCCTTAGTTTTTAGATGAGGCATGAAGTGTCCCTCCCTGCCAGATCCACATCCCCTACTCTAGAGAGTCCCAGCCTAAGCCCGACCACGTATCCCAGGGAGCCCGACGAGCGTACGGCCAAATAGAGCTTTATCATGGCCTCTCCGGTGGACGATGGCAAGGTGGCCACCGTTCGTCTTGACCTCTTGATCCTGGAGCAACACCTTGCCACGGAAGCCGGCGAGAACATTGACTAATTTGCCATGCCAAAGGCTTCACGCCAGTGGGCTCGCGTATTACTATATCTCAGGAAAGTTGGCTACGACATCAAGCTCGTCGACGGCAACAGCTTCACGCAGGCCATGTCACAAGTTAAGTGGTCCATACCCAACCCCTCTGGTCAACCAATGTCGATCTCTTCGAAGGCCCTGCCGCTGATCTCCTCCACCACACGGTCAAGGATTTGGGATCCTTATACGCCATCGAGCCCATTTTGTCATTTTTGAAGGACACATTTTATGGCGGCGGCTTGGGATCCTCAATTGCCAAGTCAGATCTCATCGACCACGACCATGAGGAGGGCACCCACAAAGGGTCTTCGAAGGTGAAATAACCCATCTATGACATCAGGGAGCACACCATTGGTCCATGCTCTTCCAACTAGAAGGATGCCGTCCATGACAAGTGAGGCAATATCCTATCAGCAAATCTTACTTTTTAGTTAGCCAACCCCTACCCTTTGTTATAGTAGCTTTTTCCATGCGGTGTTTTAATTGTGCATGTTTAATTATTTTAGCATGCAAAAATTTTAATGTTCAATAGGGCTATCTGACTTTTAAGTATGAATTGTCCACTTTAGTTTCACAAATGGTTATATTTGGTTGTTTATAGTGAGTAGATGCCTTGTTTATTTGTATTTGTTTGTTAGGTTGGTTGCAATGAGCATTTGTCCAGTTTTCAAGCATATGCTCTATTTATCTGTATTTGCTTGTTAGGTTGGTTGAAGTGAGCCTCTGTCCAGTTTTCAATGGCTATATTTGGTTGTTATACTGATCATATATGCCTTTTTTATTTCAGTTATGCACAGTGTGATGTTCATTATCTGCAAGTCAAAAATGCGCAGTTCGATTTCATCTATACATGTTTGAACGGCTATATTTGGTTCCTGATATGCCTGGTGTAGTTAACAGATGCCCTTTATTTCAGTTTTACACATTTAGCCAGTGTGATGTTTAAGCATGAGCTATGTTTTATTCATTTTCAAGAATAGCAGTTTGAATTACAATATTATTGTTAAGCATGTTGTAGTTAAAATTCCCTTCCATTTTATATCCGATTTAACAGCATGCTGAAACCAACACATTCAAGATATCATTTGGAGATGATGTTGTTTACCTTGGCTATCTTTTTTTTGATGTTAATGTTGCTCTACTTATCATGCCTTTTCCATGTACTAATGCAGGACAACAACAGGAGTGGCCAGCATTTTCCGCCGAGGTTAGTTTCATCCTCGGCTTGTACTCCCCCATCGTTCCATAATGTACTGCATACAGATCCAGGTCTGGACACTTTTTAGCTTCAAATATTGACTTGTTGCTTGTAGGTACATATGTCCTTGGCAAAGATCCACACATCGGCCCTTTTTGCTTATGGGGCAATGAGATATTCATGAACCACCATCAAGTGAGGAAACTGATAATAATTATTAGCAAAAAGATATGAAAGGTGGCTACCAAATTATTTTTTTACGCTCTATCCAACACAATAGTGAGCTGTAGGATGGTAAGTACAAACTCTGTAGCCTTCTCTTTCTACTTCCCATAATGACTTGTTAGACAACAGTGTCTAAATTTTTTTTGTTTGCAGTGGTTCCCAAAGCAGTTTACTCAAGATTACCTCACAAAGTACATGATTGGTGGACATGCAATGAATGTTAAAGTATTTCACCGAGACTACAATGAGCATCAAGAAGTCCTAATGAAGACAGTGAAGGATGGGCGGGCATACATCACAAAGGGTTGGCCTAGAGTCATGCGCGCATTACACATGGAGGAGGGCACAATATGGGCATTCCCCTTCACCTTCTCCAGCAACCACAATGTATTTCGCCTCTCTCTTTACAATCTTTAGTACAACTGTGGTTTATCATTCTTTACTTGGTGCTTCTGTAGTTCTTCAGTATATGTACATGTGCATCGAATTATGCATTCGTGCTTGAACCTATATTTGTAATAAACATGGTTGGATATGAAATAAGTGATTGCCTACTTTCAAATTCAAAATCTATGATTTTTTAATGCAAGGATTAAATTTGGGATAAATTATGTTCTGCAGGCCAGTACACTGCACACAGTTTCCGAAATCTAAATGTGTGTTATAAACGTCAAGATCAAACACGTTTCTCAGATCCCCTACATGTGCGATGAATCTCCATTGCGCACACGATCAGCCAAGAAAAAACGAGTGAGATTAACAACAACATCGCACATAGTTCCTTCTTATTAATTGTTTGCAAAGTCACCTTATCACACATGCTTGGCAATTATGGACTATTTACGATATCATGTGCATCGTAAACGTTTGCTCATAGAAGAACGCGTGTGATAGGCCTTCATCCGATGCGGGTACGACGGATGACTCGTGTGGGATATATTCAAGCTTCGCATACAGTTTTATTATGGTCAAGTTCCAAGACGGAGATGGTCGGCCACCTCCGGCTCAGCCTCATTATCCGGTTCAACAGTGCCAGCTCGAGCCAGCTCAACACTAATATGTCTCCAATGTATCTACTTTTCCTAATGCTTTTCCTATTCTTTTGGACTCTAATTTTCATGATTTTAATGAAACTAACCCCGGACTGACGTTGTTTTCAGCAGAACTACCATGGTGTTGTTTTTGTGCAGAAATAAAAGTTCTCAGGATAGAACGAAACTTTGTGAGGATTTTTTATACAATAAAAGAGAATTTCTGGAGCCAAGAGTCACCTGAGGGGGGCACCTGGGTGGGCACAACCCACCAAGGCGTGCCTGCCCCCCCCCCAAGGCGCGCCCAGGTGGTTTGTCCCCACCTGGTGGCCTGGCAGACCCTGAAACCTACGCTAAAAAAATCTATTTTTCTAGAAAAAATCAAGGAGAAAGAATTATCTTGATCCATGATATGGAGCCGCTGTCACCTCCTGTTCTTCATTTGGAGGCCAGATCTGGAGTCCGTTTGGGGCTCCGGAGAGGGGGATCTTCGTTCTTCGTCATTACCAACCCTTCTCCATCGCCAATTCCATGATGCTCCCCACTGGGAGTGAGTAATTCCTTCGTAGGCTCGCTGGTCGGTGAGGAGTTGGATGAGATTCATCATGTAATCTAGTTAGTTTTGTTAGGGCTTGATCCCTAGTATCCACTATGTTCTGAGATTGATGTTGCTATGACTTTGCCATGCTTAATGCTTGTCACTTTGGCCCCGGGTGCCATGATTTCAGATATGAACCGTTTATGTTATCACCATTATATCCATGTTCTGGATTCGATTTTGCAAGTTATAGTCACCTACTATGTGTTATGGTCCAGCAACCCCGGAGTGACAATAGTTGGGACCACTCCCGGTGATGCCGTAGTTTGAGGAGTTCATGTATTGTGTGTTAATTCTTTGTTCCGGTTCTCTATTAAAAGGAGGCCTTAATATCCCTTAGTTTCCAATTGGACCCCGCTGCCACGGGAGGGTAGGACAAAAGATGTCATGCAAGTTCTTTCCATAAGCACGTATGACTATTTACGGAATACATGCCTACATTATATTTATGAACTGGAGCTAGTGTTGTATAGCCCTAGGTTATAACTA
>NC_053027.1:196654613-196671075 GCF_003073215.2 Triticum urartu | reverse complement strand
AGTGGTGCGCCCTCGTGATCCGTAGATCGATCTTGCATGTTTTGCTTTGTCCTCCAATATCGTCTCGCAGGTCTGGCGTATTTCCCCATGCCTTTTTATTTGAATGGCGTCGGGGTGCAGGCTGAGTTTTTGGCTGGAATGCCTCTCTATCGCGGCCACGAGGTGGCCGATCAGCCGCGTCATACGCTTCTTCCTCCAGTCGAGGTAGCAACCTGCATTTTGGGTAACTCTTGGAGGGGCGCTCGAGTTTATATTCCTCGGCCGCGAGGACTTCAGTCCATCTGTCAGCTAGCAGATCTTGATCAGCTTGAAGCTGCTGCTGCTTTTTCTTAAGGCTATTTGCCGTGGCTATAAGCCGGCGCTTGAAGCGCTCTTGTTCGACGGGATCCTCTGGCACGGTGAATTCGTCATCGCCGAGGCTTGCCTCGTCTTCGGAGGGGGGCATGTAATTATCATCCTCCGCTTCTCCATCTGCCGCTCTCTCAGGAGGGCTGGCTCCTCCATCCTCCTGCTCTAAATCTTGCTGGAGGGGATTGTTGTTATCTTCGGCACTATCCGGAGTGTTATTATCTCCTGTGCCGGTATCACCACTTTTGCTTTGGCGGGACTTAGAGCGGCGCCGCTGACGTCGGCGCTTGGGTTGCTTCTTGGAGGGGTCATCCTCTCGCTGTCTCGTCGCCATTGCCTTCTTTGGGTGTGTCCACCATGTATATATCGTATGATGAGGTGGCTTGTCCAGTGCCCTGTGGGCAGTGGTTCATCTTCGTCTCCCGCATCATCATCCATACTGTCGATGTATTCGGAGTCAAAGTCGAGCATGTCGGTTAAGTTATCGACAGTGGCTACTAAGTGGGTGGTGGGCGGGCAGCGAATTTCTTCGTCGTCCGCATCCCAATCCTGTCGGATATAGTTCGGCCAGGATCCTCCTGACAAGGAGAGAGACCTTAACGAGTTCAGTATGTCGCCAAAGGGCGAGTGCTGAAAAATATCCGCGGAGGTAAACTCCATCATCGGAGCCCAATTGGATTCGCTAGGAACGGGCACAAGCGGTTTGGAGTCCATGGCCGGAGAGAGATCTGACAGTTTGTCGACACGGCTCCTGTGCAGAGTAAGGTCGATGTTTGGCTCGATCGCCGATGAGGGTAAGGCCTCCGTGGCGGGGTCCATCCACCCGTCCATGGACGGCGCAACTGGCTCCGAATTGAGGGTCGGAGCGGCTGCCGGTGCGATCTCCTGAACACTGTCGATGGTAGAGCTAAATCGTACTCATCATGACCGCGTGACGCACAAGGCAGAGGCTCGAATCCGTCGAAGATCAAGTCTCCGCGGATATCGGCCGTGTAGTTTAAGCTTCCAAACCTGACCTGATGGCCAGGGGCGTAGCTTTCAATCTGCTCCAGATGGCCAAGCGAATTGGCCCGCAGTGCAAAGCCGCCGAATACAAAAATCTGTCCGGGGAGAAAAGTCTCACCCTGGACTGCATCGCTAACGATGATAGAAGGAGCCATCAACCTAACGGCGACGACACAGAGGAACTCTCAATGAAAGCACCAATGTCGGTGTCAAAACCGGCGGATCTCGGGTAGGGGGTCCCGAACTGTGCGTCTAGGCGGATGGTAACAGGAGGCAGGGGACACGAATGTTTTACCCAGGTTCGGGCCCTCTTGATGGAGGTAAAACCCTACGTCCTGCTTGATTAATATTGATGATATGGGTAGTACAAGAGTAGATCTACCACGAGATCAGAGAGGCTAAACCCTAGAAGCTAGCCTATGGTATGATTGTATGTTGTCCTACGGACTAAAACCCTCCGGTTTATATAGACACCGGAGAGGGCTAGGGTTACACAAGGTCGGTTACAAAGGAGGAGATATACATATCCGTATTGCCTAGCTTGCCTTCCACGCCAAGTAGAGTCCCATCCGGACACGAGACGAAGTCTTCAATCTTGTATCTTCATAGTCTAACAGTCCGGCCAAAGAATATAGTCCGGCTGTCCGGAGACCCCCTAATCTAGGACTCCCTCAGCCCATGAGCTCTCCAGATCAATTGCAGTGACGTTTAAGCGCCCAATTCTGCTTAAGGGAGGAGACGACAATTCTTCTCCAACATCAGGACTGCTGAACCGGCATTGATACTGTCCGATGAGTGTATAACAGCTGAGATCCGGCACACCCAATTGGTTGTTGACTCGCCCTCATCTTAGACACAAGAATCCAAATCCAGGATCGACAGAGGCTGCTTGCATGTGTCTTTAAAATTTTGGATGAAACGGTCTTTCAACTCCGCCCATGATCTAATGGAGTTAGCGGGTAGCCCTTTTAACCAAGTAAGAGCCGGCCCATCCAACATCATGGTGAAATACTTAGCACATGCAGCATCACTAACATCTAGCATCTCCATGGCCATCTCATAGCTCTCAATCCACGCCTCTGGGGATGATCCACCGTATAATTAGGCACCTTACGAGGGCCCTTGAAATCCTTAGGCAAACGCTCGTTGTGCAGAGTCGGCACTAAACATGGCACACCCAATGTTCTAGATGTCATTCCTGCCTCCACAGATGTTGATGGATAAACCGGAGATTGTTGTTGAGCCCCTAGTTGAGCCACCAACTCCGCCTCCCGACGCGCCCTGCCCTGATCCACCAAAGTATGAGCATCAACACCACCGCGCGTCGGGCCATACCTACGAGGTTGGTTATGGTGTTGTTCACTACTTGAAACTGCTGGCGAGTCAATGTGCCTGCTATAACTTTGGCTTGGCGGAGGGGTTGAGTGAATCCGTTCACGGCTATACGAATAAGCCGCCTGTTGAGCCACAAACGTCTAAAGAAGTTCTCTGGCCCTCCGCGTCTCTATTGTAGTTGGAGACTCACCTTCAACTGGAAGAGCTGCCAATCGTGATGCCGCAGCAATCATGTTATCCAAAGGGTTGGAATAATGACTCTGCGGTGTCGAAACATGCTGAGGCGGAGCCACGTCCAAACGAGGCGGAGCCACAGTATGCGGCTGAGCCGGTGCTCCAGTCACGGGAGCCTCAACCGCCCGGTTCACCACGGGCGGTGTTGGGGAACATAGTAATTTCAAAATTTCCTACGCACACGCAAGATCATGGTGATGCATAGCAACGAGAGGGGAGAGTATCGTCTACGTACCCTCGTAGACCGTAAGCGGAAGCGTTATGAGAACGCGGTTGATGTAGTCGTACGTCTTCACGATCCGACCGATCCAAGTACCGAACACGGCACCTCCGAGTTCAGCACACGTTCAGCTCGATGACGTCCCACGAACTCGATCCAGCAGAGCTTCACGGGAGAGTTCCGTCAGCACGACGGCGTGATGACGGTGATGATGTTGCTACCGACGCAGGGCTTCGCCTAAGCACCACTACGATATGATCGAGGTGGATTATGGTGGAGGGGGGCACCGCACACGGCTTGGAACAATCAACTTGTGTGTCTAGGGTGCCCCCTGCCCCGTATATAAAGGAGCAAGGGGGAGGCCGGCCGGCCCTTGCAGGGCGCGCCAGGAGGAGGAGTCCTCCTCCTAGTAGGAGTAGGACTCCCCTTTCCTACTCCTACTAGGAAGGGGGAAAGGAAGGAGGAGAGGGAGAAGGAAGGAGAGGGAGGAAAGGAGGAAAGGGGGCCGGCCCCCTAGTCCAATTCGGTTTGGGCTAGGGGGGCCGCGCGCCCTGCCTTGTCCTGCCTCCTCTCTTCCACCACTTGGCCCATGAGGCCCAATACTTCTTCCCCGTATTCCCGTAACTCCCCGGTACTCCGAAAAATACCCGAATCACTCGGAACCTTTCCGATGTCCGAATATAGTCGTCCAATATATCGATCTTTACGTCTCGACCATTTCGAGACTCCTCGTCATGTCCCCGATCTCATCCGGGACTCCGAACTACTTTCGGTACACAAATCACATAAACTCATAATACGATCGTCACCGAACGTTAAGCGTGCGGACCCTACGGGTTCGAGAACTATTAGACATGACCGAGACACGTCTCCGTCAATAACCAATAGCGGAACCTGGATGCTCATATTGGCTCCTACATATTCTACGAAGATCTTTATCGGTCAAACCGCATAACAACATACGTTGTTCCCTTTGTCATCGGTATGTTACTTGCCCGAGATTCGATCGTCGGTATCTCAATACCTAGCTCAATCTCGTTACCGGCAAGTCTCTTTACTCGTTCCGTAATGCATCATCCCGCAACTAACTCATTAGTTGCATTGCTTGCAAGGCTTATAGTGATGTGCATTACCGAGAGGGCCCAGAGATACCTCTCCGACAATCGGAGTGACAAATCCTAATCTCGATCTATGCCAACTCAACAAGTACCATCGGAGACACCTGTAGAGCACCTTTATAATCACCCAGTTACGTTGTGATGTTTGGTAGCACACAAAGTGTTCCTCCGGTAATCGGGAGTTGCATAATCTCATAGTCATAGGAACATGTATAAGTCATGAAGAAAGCAATAGCAGTAAACTAAAACGATCAAGTGCTAAGCTAACGAAATGGGTCAAGTCAATCACATCATTCTCTCTAATGATGTGATCCCGTTTAATCAAATGACAACTCATGTCTATGGTTAGGAAACATAACCATCTTTGATTCAACGAGCTAGTCAAGTAGAGGCATACTAGTGACACTCTGTTTGTCTATGTATTCACACATGTACTAAGTTTCCGGTTAATACAATTCTAGCATGAATAATAAACATTTATCATGATATAAGGAAATATAAATAACAACTTTATTATTGCCTCTAGGGCATATTTCCTTCAGTCTCCCACTTGCACTAGAGTCAATAATCTAGTTCACATCATCATGTGATTTAACACCAATAGTTCACATCTTTATGTGATTAGTTCACATCTCCATGTGACTAACACCCAAAGGGTTTACTAGAGTCAATAATCTAGTTCACATCGCTATGTGATTAACACCCAAAGAGTGATCATGTTTTGCTTGTGAGAGAAATTTAGTCAACGGGTCTGCAACATTCAGATCCGTATGTATTTGCAAATTTCTATGTCTACAATGCTCTGCACGGAGCTACTCTAGCTAATTGCTCCCACTTTCAATATGTATCCAGATCGAGACTTAGAGTCATCTAGATCGATGTAAAAAGCTTGCATCGATGTAACTCTTTACGAACTCTTTTATCACCTCCATAACCGAGAAATATTTCCTTAGTCCTCTAAGGATAATTTTGACCGTTGTCCAGTGATCTACTCCTAGATCACTATTGTACTCCCTTGCCAGAATACATGCTAAGGTATACAATAGGACTGGTAAACAGCATAGCATACTTTATAGAACCTATGACTGAGGCATAGGGAATGACTTTTCATTCTCTTTCTATTTTCTGTTGTGGTCGGGTTTTGAGTCTTTACTCAACTTCACACCTTGCAACACAGGCAAGAACTCCTTCTTTGACTTTTCCATTTTGAACTACTTCAAAATCTTGTCAAGGTATGTACTCATTGAAAATATATCAAGCGTCTTGATCTATCTCTATAGATCTTGATGCTCAATATGTAAGTAGCTTCATCGAGGTCTTTCTTTGAAAAACTCTTTTCAAACACTCCTTTATGCTTTCCAGAAAATTCTACATTATTTCCGATCAACAATATGTCATTCACATATACTTATCAGAAATGTTGTAGTGCTCCCACTCACTTTCTTGTAAATATAGGCTTCACCGCAAGTCTGTATAAAACCATATGCTTTGATCACTTTATCAAAGCATATATTCCAACTCCGAGATGCTTGCACCAGTCCATAGATGGATCGCTGGAGCTTGCTCACTTTGTTAGCACCTTTAGGATCGACAAAACCTTCTGGTTGCATCATATACAACTCTTCTTTTAAGAAATCCATGAAGGAATACAGTTTTGACATCCATTTGCCAGATTTCATAAAATGCGGCAACTGCTAACATGATTCGGACAGACTTTTAAGCATCGATACGAGTGAGAAAATCTCATCGTAGTCAACACCTTGAACTTGTCGAAAACATTTTGCGACAATTCGAGCTTTGTAGATAGTAACACTACTATCAGTCCGTCTTCCTCTTGAAGATCCATTTATTCTCAATGACTCACCGATCATCGGGCAAGTCAATCAAAGTCCATACTTTGTTCTCATACATGGATCCCATCTCAGATTTCATGGCCTCAAGCCATTTCATGGAATCTGGGCTCATCATCGCTTCCTCATAGTTCGTAGGTTCATCATGGTCAAGTAACATGACCTCCAGAACAGGATTACCGTACCACTCTGGTGCGGATCTCACTCTGGTTGACCTACGAGGTTCGGTAGTAACTTGATCTGAAGTTACATGATCATCATCATTAGCTTCCTCACTAATTGGTGTAGGAGTCACAGGAACAGATTTCTGTGATGAACTACTTTCCAATAAGGGAGCAGGTACAAGTTACCTCATCAAGTTCTACTTTCCTCCCACTCACTTCTTTCGAGAGAAACCCCTTCTCTAGAAAGGATCCATTCTTAGCAACGAATGTCTTGCCTTCAGATCTGTGATAGAAGGTGTACCCAAACTGTCTCCTTTGGGTATCCTATGAAGACACATTTCTCCGATTTGGGTTTGAGCTTATCAGGATGAAACTTTTTCACATAAGCATCGCAACCCCAAACTTTAAGAAACGACAACTTTGGTTTCTTGCCAAACCATAGTTCATACGGTGTCGTCTCAACGGATTTAGATGGTGCCCTATTTAACGTGAATGCAGCTGTCTCTAATGCATAACCCCAAAACGATAGTGGTAAATCGGTAACGAGACATCATAAATTGCACCATATCTAATAAAGTACGGTTACGATGTTCGGACACACCATTACGCAATGGTGTTCCAGGTGACGTGAGTTGCGCAACTATTCCGCATTGTTTCAAATGAATATCAAACTCGTAACTAAAATATTCTCTTCCACGATCAGATCGTAGAAACTTTATTTTCTTGTTACGATGATTTTCCACTTCACTCTGAAATTATTTGAACTTTTCAAATGTTTCAGATTTATGTCTCATCAAGAAGATATACCCATATCTTACTCAAATCATCTGTCAAGGTCAGAAAATAATGATACCTGCCGTGAGTCTCAACACTCATCGGACTGCATACATCAGTATGTATTATTTCCAACAAGTCTGTTGCTCGCTCCATTGTTCCGGAGAACGGAGTCTTAGTCATCTTGCCCATGAGGCATGGTTCGCAAGCATCAACTGATTCATAATCAAGTGATTCCAACAGCCCATCAACATGGATTTTCTTCATGCGCTTTACACCAATATGACCTAAACAGCAGTGCCACAAATAAGTTACACTATCATTATTAACTTTGCATCTTTTGTATTCAATATTATGAATATGTGTATCACTACGATCGAGATTCAATAAACCATTCACCTTGGGTGTATGACCATTGAAGGTTTTATTCATGTAAATAGAACAACAATTATTCTCTGACTTTAGATGAATAACCGTATTGCAATAAACATGATCAAATCATATTCATGCTTAATGCAAACACCAAATAACATTTATTTAGGTTCAACACTAATCCCGAAAGTATAGGGAGTGTGCGATGATGATCATATCAATCTTGGAACCACTTCCAACACACATCATCACTTCACCCTTAACTAGTCTCTGTTCATTCTGCAACTCCCGTTTTGAGTTACTAATCTCAGCAACTGAATTAGTATCAAATACTGAGGGGTTGCTATAAACACTAGTAAAGTACACATCAATAACATGTATATCAAATATACCTTTGTTCACTTTGCCATCCTTCTTATCCGCCGGATACTTGGGGCAGTTCTGCTTCCAGTGACCAGTCCCTTTGCAGTAGAAGCACTTAGTCCCAGGCTTAGGTATAGACTTGGGCTTCTTCACTTGAGCAGCAACTTGCTTGTCGTTCTTCTTGAAGTTCCCCTTCTTCCCTTCTTCCCTTTTCTTGAAACTAGTGGTCTTGTCAACCATCAACACTTGATGCTTTTCTTGATTTCTACCTTCGTCGATTTCAGCATCATGAAGAGCTTGTGAATCATTTCCGTTATCCCTTGCATATTATAGTTCATCACAAAGTTATAGTAACTTGGTGATAGTGACTAGAGAACTCTGTCAATCACTATCTTATCTGGAAGATTAACTCCCACTTGATTCAAGTGATTGTAGTAATCAGACATTCTGAGCACATGCTCACTAGCTGAGCTATTCTCCTCCATCTTGTAGGCAAAGTTCTTGTCAAAGGTCTCATACCTTTCGACATGGGCATGAGTCTAAAATACTAAGTTCAACTCTTGGAACATCTCATATGCTCCGTGGCGTTCAAAACGTCTTTGAAGCCCCGATTCTAAGCTGTAAAGCATGGTGCACTAAACTATCAAGTAGTCATCATATCAAGCTCGCCAAACGTTCATAACATCTACATCTGCTCCTGCAATCGGTTTGTCACCTAGCGGTGCATCAAGGACATAATTCTTCTGTGCAGCAATGAGGATAATCCTCAGATCACGGATCCAATCCGCATCATTGCTACTAACATCTTTTAACTTAGTTTTTCTCTAGGAACATATCAAAATAAACGGGAAGCTACATTGTGAGCTATTGATCTACAACATAGTTATGAAAATACTATCATGACTAAGTTCATGATAAATTAAAGTTCAATTAATCATATTACTTAAGAACTCCCACTTAGATAGACATCCCTCTAGTCATCTAAATGATCACGTGATCCAAATCAACTAAACCATGTCTGATCATCACGTGAGATGGAGTAGTTTTCAATGGTGAACATCACTATGTTGATCATATCTACTATATGATTCACGCTCGATCTTTTGGTCTCCAGTGTTCTGAGGCCATATCTGCATATGCTAGGCTCGTCAAGTTTAACCCAAGTATTTCTGCGTGTGCAAAACTGGCTTGCACCCCTTGTATGTGAAAGTAGAGCTTATCACACCCGATCATCACGCGGTGTCTCGGCACGACGAACTTTGGCAACGGTGCATACTTAGGGAGAACACTTGTACCTTGAAATTTAGTGAGAGATCATCTTATAATGCTATCGTCAATCAAGCAGAATAAGATGCATAAAGGATAAACATCACATGCAATCAAAATATGTGACATGATATGTCCATGATCATCTTGCGCCTTTGATCTCCATCGCCAAAGTACCATCATGATCTCTATCATCACGGGCATGACACCATGATCTCCATCATCTTGATCTCTATCAATGTGTCGTCACATGGTCGTCTCGCCAACTATTTCTTTTGCAACTATTGCTATCGCATAGCAATAAAGTAAAGCAATTACATGGCACTTGCATCTTATGCAATAAAGAGACAACCATAAGGCTTTTGCCAGTTGTCGATAACTTTAACAAAACATGATCATCTCATACAAAAATTTATATCTCATCACGTCTTGACCATATCACATCACAACATGCCCTACAAAAACAAGTTAGACGTCCTCTACTTTGTTGTTGCAAGTTTTACGTGGCTCCTACGGGCTGAGCAAGAACCGTTCTTACCTACGCATCAAAACCACAACGCGGTATAGTGATTGCTTTTTGATCTTGAGAAAGAACCCTGTTCATTGAATCCGATTCAACTAAAGCTAGAGAAATAGACATCCACTAGCCACCTATGTGCAAAGCACGTCGGTAGAACCAGCCTCGCGTAAGCGTACGCGTAATGTCGGTCTGGGCCGCTTCATCCAACAATGCCGCTGAATCAAGAATCAACTAGTGACGGCAAGCAATATGTATATACCCATGCCCACAACTCCTTTGTGTTCTACTCATGCATATAACATCTACGCATAAACCTGGCTCGGATGCCACTGTTGGGGAACGCAGGAATTTCAAAAAAAATTCCTACGCACACGCAAGATCATGGTGATGCATAGCAACGAGAGGGGAGAGTATCGTCTACGTACCCTCGTAGACCGTCAGCGGAAGTTTTATGACAACGCGGTTGATGTAGTCGTACGACTTCACAATCAACTGATCTAGCACCAAAGGTATGACACCTCCGCTATCTGCACACGTTCAGCTCGGTGACGTCCCGCAAACTCACGATCCAGTAGAGCTTCGAGGGAGAGTTTCGTTAGCACAACGATGTGATGATGGTGATGATGATGCTACCGGAACAGGGCTTCTCCTAAGCACCGCTACGATATAACCGAGGTGGATTATGGTGCAGGGGGCACTGCACACGACTAAAATATCAATGATCAACTTGTGTGTCTATGGGGTGCCCCCTGGCCACGTATATAAAGGAGCAAGGGGAGGGGGCCAGCGGCCTCATAGGGTGCGCCCCAAGGGGGGAATCCTACTCCTACTAGGAGTAGGTTCCCCCTTTCCTAGTCCAACTAGGAGGGGAAGGAAAGAGGAGGAGAGGAGAAGGAAAGAGGGGGTCGGCCCCCAAAGCCCTAAACAAATTCGGTTTGGGCCTAGGGGGGGTGCACCTCACACTTCCTTGCTGCCCTCTATTTCCACTAAAGCCCACGAAGGCCCATTGACCCTCCCGGTGAATTCCCATAACTCTCCGGTACTCCAAAAAAATACCCGAATCACTCGGAACCTTTCCGATGTTCGAATATAGTCGTCCAATATATCGATCTTTACGTCTCGACCATTTCAAGACTCCTCATCATGTCCCCGATCTCATCTGGGACTCCGAACTACCTTTGGTATATCAAAACACATAAACTCATAATACCGATCGTCACCGAACGTTAAGCGTGCGGACCCTACGGGTTCGATAAGTATTCAGACATGATTGAGACTCATCTCCGGTCAATAACCAATAGCAGAACCTGGATGCTCATATTGGTTCCTACATATTCTATGAAGATCTTTATCGGTCAAACCGCATAACAACATACGTTGTTCCCTTTGTCATCGGTATGTTACTTGCCCTAGATTCGATCGTCGGTATCCTCATACCTAGTTCAATCTCGTTACCGGTAAGTCTCTTTACTCGTTCTGTAAGGCATCATCCCGCGACTAACTCATTAGTCACAATGCTTGCAAGGCTTATAGTGATGTGCATTACCGAGAGGGCCCAGAGATACCTCTCCGACAATCGGAGTGACAAATCCTAATCTCGATCTATGCCAACTCAACAAGTACCATCGAACACACCTGTAGAACACCTTTATAATCACCCAGTTACGTTGTGACGTTTGGTAGCACACAAAGTGTTCCTCCGGTACCCGGGAGTTGCATAATCTCATAGTCATAGGAACATGTATAAGTCATGAAGAAAGCAACAACAACAAACTAAATGATCATCGTGCTAAGCAAACGGATGGGTCAAGTCAATCACATCATTCTCTAATGATGTGATCCCGTTAATCAAATGACAACTCATGTCTATGGCTAGGAATTAACCATCTTTGATTCAACGAGCTAGTTAAGTAGAGGCATACTAGTGACATTTTGTTTGTCTATGTATTCTCACATGTACTAAGTTTACGGTTAATACAATTCTATCATGAATAATAAACATTTATCATGATATAAGGAAATATAAATTAAAACTTTATTATTGCCTCTAGGGCATAATTCCTTCAACAACCCACCTGGGCGCCTGGAGAGGGGGCGCCCTGGTGGGTCGTGCACACCCAGTTGCCCCCCGGCGGTGGATCTTGGCTCCAGAAATTCTCGTTATTGATATAAAAATTTCTCGCAAAGTTTTGTTCCATTCCGAGAAGTTTTATTTTTGCACAACAACACCATGGTAGTTCTGCTGAAAATAGCATCAGTGAGGGGTTAGTTTCATTCAAATCATGCAAATTAGAGTCCAAAACAAGAGGAAAATCATTAGCAAAAGTAGATGCTTTAGAGACGTATCAACTACATCATGGGGATGTCGGAACACAGTAACGAGAAAGAAGAACAACACCCGTAACGAGGATTTCGGTATAGTGAGCATAGTGATCACTTAAGAGGATACCGATGCATCCTAGGTTATGTTGTAACACCCCATATGTAACTTGCCATAATTGTATTCCAACTCTTGCCATTTTCGGCACTAAGTTATGATATTTCCTCGTTATCGGGTTTTTTCTTTGTGTTGCTTTTGTGTTTTTCATGCATCTCATGTCATGTCATCATGTGCATCGCATTTGCATACGTGTTCGTCTCATGCATCCGAGCATTTTCCCCGTTGTCCGTTTTGCATTCCGGCGCTCCTATGTCCTCCGGTGTCCCCTTTTACCTCTTTTCGTGTGCGGGTGTTAAACGTTCTCCGATTGGACCGACACTTTCCAATCGGCCTTGGTTTACTACCGGTAGACCGCCTGTCAAGTTTCGTGCCATTTGGACTTAGTTTGATACTCCAACGGTTAACCGAGGAACCGAGAAGGCCTTGTGTGTGTTGCAGCCCAACACCTCTCCAAAGTGGCCCAAAACCCACCTAAACCCCCTCCATCATCTCGGTTGTTCGATCACGATCGCGTGGCTGAAAACCGTGCTCAATTTGGAGCCTCCTAGCTCCCTCTACCTATAAAAGGCATCTCCCCCGAAAATCACGGATGAAACCCTAACCTCTCCCTCTCCTCGCGCCGCCGGACGAAAATCAGCCGATCGGACGTGTGCGACCCGCGCCACCGCCGCCACGTGGCACCTCCCCATTCGCCGCCGCTCGCACCCCACATCACCAGCCCGCCGAGCCCGCATCGGGCCCTCCCTGGCCCGCGTGCCCGCCGCCACCTACCGCGCCGCCCGCGCCTCGCCCCGCTGCCTTCGCTCGCCGCGCCGCCGCCTGCCTTCCTCGCCGGCGAGCGCCGCCCTCGCGCCGGAGCCGCCGTCCTCGCCTCCCCTCGGGTCCCGCTCCGGCCCACGCCTCCTCGTCGGTCATCGCCTCCTCCTCCGCGCCGGTGATCCGCCCCCCAACAACGGCGCCAACTCCGGCGGACCTCGGAGTCCGTGCCCGATCCAGATCTGCAAACTTGAGGGCTGACCTAATTTCTTCTCTAAGTCCCAGTAATTTTTAGCATACTTCATCACATCATAACTTTGCACACGTGGCTCCGTTTTGGGCGTGTAGCATATCAAATTGTTCGTCTCGACGAGCACTTCATTTCATTCCATTGCACCATGTTCATTTGAGTTCATCTTGATGCCCTAAATGCTGTTGCAAGAGTGCTATGTAATGTTAGTTTCAGATTCTTATCAGGATTTGGACATTTGTCATTTTTTCCATGATTAATGTGTGCCTCCTATGAACTTGAGTCCTACATGTGTTTTGAAGTATGCCATGTCATCTTTATAGGGGTGTGTGCCATGTATTTTTGTGATCTTCGTGGTGACTAGCACAAGCATGCAAAGTAGCTCTCGTAATGTTGCTGATTTCAGGGACTTAGAAATCTTGTAAGTCTTTGCCCTGTTAATATTTTTATGCCATGTATTCTTGTTGCTACAGAGGGATCCATGCCTCTTTTGAGCCTGTTCAGTTAGGATGATTTTGAGATAATGTTATGCTCTATCCATCCATGTCTTTGGTTGCACTTATGGAGTACCCTAGCATGACTCAATCTTGCTCTACTTTTGCTATAAAATGTTCCTGGCAGATTGTTTACATGTTAAGCAATTTTGCCGAGGTTGTTGTAGTTTATCCTTGCATGCTATGAGAGTGTTCTTGCCATTGTTAGCTTATTTATCATGTCTACTTGCTGGGTGTATTCTTAGTTTGTCATGCAATGCCTTGTAGTGAGTGCATCGAGCTCGTAAACATGCCTACATGAATCTGTTTTGCCATGTTCCAGTTTTCTGCTAGGTATGAATCTGTTAACGAAAGTTGCTATGTTCACATGGTTGCCATTGTATTTTGTGATCCCTTTTGGCTTATGGTAAGTAAGGGACTTTTGTTGTATGCTTTGAGTAGCTTCATGCCATGCCTTGCTTTGCCATGATATGTTCCTGTAGCATGTTGTTATCTTGCTCTAAACATTGCTTCCTGATGTTATATTCCTGGCATGTTGTTATTTTCTCTAAGTCTGTGACCCTGATATCTTTTCACTTTTGCCATGCCTGTTTGAACCTGCTATTGTAGTGAATTAGCCGTAGCTCAGTGTTCATCTTTTGTCAAGCATCTTGAGTGGATCACGGCTATGTCTTTTGTTGATACGCTAGAGTGCAGTAGCTTGTTGTTCTTGATGCATTTACTGGCCTCGTGCTGTTAATCGCAGCTTTGTGCCTTTATTGTTTTGCTTGCCATTTGCAAACCGTGCATCCGATTCCGGTGATCTTCATATCGATTCCGACCGAAATCAACTCATCTTTCCAGTGGCACTCTTGGTTTGCCAAGTTGAGGCCTGGTTCAATCTTTCCTTTCCGGAGCATGCATATGCATTGCATTTCACATCCCGCATATCATGCCATGTTTTGCATCATGTTGCTTGTGCATTGCGCCGTGGTTGATTGTGTCTCCCTTTGCTTGTGTTCTTTCTTTGGGTAGAGTTGGGAAATGAGTATGTGTTCGAGGAACCTGTTGAGTACGCTTACGAGGATCAAGCTAATGTCAACTCGGAGAACTTTGCAGGAAAGATGACCATACCCTCGAAATCACTTCTATCTTTGCTTGCTAGATGCTTGCTCTATTGCTATGCCTATGCTACGATACCTACCACTTGCTTATCATGCCTCCCATGTTGCCATGTCGAACCTCTAACCCACCTTGTCCTAGCAAACCGTTGTTTGGCTATGTTACCGCTTTGCTCAGCCCCTCTTATAGCGTTGCTAGTTGCAGGTGAAGATTGGAGTTTATTCCTTGTTTGAACATGTTTATTGTTGGGGTATCATTATATCTTGTCTATTTTAATGCATCTATATACTTGGTAAAGGGTGGAAGGCTCGGCCTCATGCCTGGTGTTTTGTTCCACTCTTGCCGCCCTAGTTTCCGTCATACCGGTGTTATGTTCCTTGATTTTGCGTTTGAAAGTGCAACTATCCCTGGGTGGTTTTGGTAATTCCTAACAACATATAGCTCATTGAGCTTAAATTATTCCAAGATTAATATTTCAGGAAAAGCTCAATGAATGGCATGGCATGGATGAGGAAAGTGGATCCCTCAAAATTCTAAGGACAAAAAGTTTGGCTCAAGCTTGAAGGTCAAGACTACATTTTATATTTTAGTGATCCAAGATCACATTGAGTCTATAGGAAAAGAGAATACTATCAAGGAGGGATGAGGTGTTGCTTAATGGCTTGCTTGCTCAAAATGCTTAGTGATATGCTCCAAAATCCTCAACTACCTTCCCACATCCACATATGACCTAAACCAAAAGTCAAACTCGGCCCCACCGATTCTTTCTATCCAGCGCCACCGAGTTTCAAATGTCATAGCCACTGCCACAAACCCTAGGCAAATCGGTCTCACCGATAGGGATCTCGGTTTCACCGAGATGGGATTGTAATCTCTCTGTTTCCCTTCATAACGTTTTGGTCTTACCGAGATGAGCGATCGGTCCCACCGAGATTGCAATGTAAACTCTCTGTTTCCCTTTTGTAACATTTCGGTCTCACCGAGATGAGCGAATTGGTCCCACCGAGTTTACCTGACCAACTCTCTGGTTAGCTTATTACCAAAATCGGTCCCACTGAGTTTGTGTAATCGGTAACACTGAGATTACGTTATTCCCTAACCCTAACCATATCGGTCCTACCAAGTTGCATCTCAGTCCCACCGAAAATCCTAACGGTCACTAGGTTTGCTGAATCGTTCCGACCGAGTTTAACCATTCGGTCCCACCGACTTTGGCAAATTGTGTGTAACGGTTAGATTTTGTGTGGAGGCTATATATACCCCTTCACCCACTCTCCATTCGTGGAGAGAGCCATCAGAACATACCTACACTTCCAATACACATTTTCTGAGAGAGAACCACCTACACTTGTGTTGAGGTCAAGATATTCCATTCCAACCATATGAATCTTGATCTCTAGCCTTCCCCAAGTTGCTTTCCACTCAAATCTTCTTTCCACCAAATCCAAATCCTGTGAGAGAGAGAGTTGAGTGTTGGGGAGACTATCATTTGAAGCACAGGAGCAAGGAGTTCATCATCAACACACCATTTGTTACTTCTTGGAGAGTGGTGTCTCCTAGATTGGCTAGGTGTCACTTGGGAGCCTCCGACAAGATTGTGGAGTTGAACCAAGGAGTTTGTAAGGGCAAGGAGATCACCTACTTCGTGAAGATCTACCGCTAGTGAGGCAAGTCCTTCGTGGGCGACGACCGTGATGGAATAGACAAGGTTGCTTCTTCGTGGACCCTTCGTGGGTGGAGCCCTCCGTCGACTCGCGCAACCATTACCCTCCGTGGGTTGAAGTCTCCATTAGTGTGGATGTACGATAGCACCACCTATCGGAACCATGACAAAAACATCCGTGTCTCCAAT